>NC_138757.1:24947201-25195791 GCF_965113315.1 Podarcis vaucheri
TGGCTCTGGCTCTGATTCAGGGTCTCGCTCTGGCTCTGGCACTCGATCAAGGACTGTTTCAGACTCAGGCTGTTGCTGTGGCTCTGCCTCTGTTTCAGGCTCAGGCTCTGTTTGAGGCTGTGTCTCTGTTTCAGGCTCCGGCACTGTATCAAGTACTGTTGCAGACTCAGGCTGTGGCTTGTGGCTGTGGCTGTGGCTTCTGCTCTTGTTCTGCCTGTGGCTCTTTTTCAGGCTCTGGTTCTGAATAAGGGCTTGGTTATGGCACTGATTCAGGGTCTCGCTCTGGCTCTGGCTGTTTCTCTGTTGCACCTCAAACGGTGGTTTGTTGTTGTTGTTATTTTCTTTCTGGGGTGGGACAAATGTTTAGTTGGGGCGGGGATTATTTTAAGTTTAGCATAATTGTTTCTTGCTTTGTTTTTCTTTTACTATTTTTTTAGGTTATTGTATAGTTTGTATTTTGCTTTTTAAGGGGAAAGGGTCAGGGCTGCCTGGGAGGGGGCCTCAGCCAACAGAATGGCTGGGGCAGGTTCCCTACGGGGGATGTATTGGAACACCCAATCTCTGTTATCGCGGGTGGGAGGAGCAGTTGCGCTAAGACCAGACCACGTCTTTACCGAAGATCTGGTTCTGACTCTGATTCTGATTCTCTGATTCTGGCTCTCTATCTTTTTTTATAAATTTTTTTTTTATTGGTTTTACAAATTTTTTAGGACAATACAAACATATAAAAAGACATACAAACACGTATAGTTTCATAACCTTTTTTCATAAACCGTGTTTCTCCGACTTCCCCATACCTCCCCTTTCTGCATCCCAATGTCCAAAAGTTTTTAGCAACTCTAAGTACATCTGTCAGTCCTCTGTCCTCTTACTCTTTTCTTCATCTAATCTTATTTCGCTGTAACCCTTTCTTACTCAAACCTCGACATTCTAACATTCAGCGAGTTTATAGTAGTCCTTAAGGTAAATCTTAAATTTCTTCCATTCTTCTTCCGCCGTCTCCTTTCCCCGATCGCGGATTCTGCCAGTCATCTCAGCTAGTGTCATATAGTCCATCACTTTCATCTGCCATTCTTCCAGGGTGGGTAGATCTTGTGTCTTCCAATACTTTGCGATGAGTATTCTTGCTGCTGTTGTAGCATACATAAAGAAAGTTCTGTCCTTCTTTGACACCAATTGGCCGACAATGCCCAAGAGAAAGGCCTCTGGTTTTTTAAGAAAAGTACATTTAAGTACCTTTTTCATTTCATTATATATCATTTCCCAGAAAGCCTTAATCTTCGGGCATGTCCACCAAAGGTGATAGAAAGTACCTTCATTTTCTTTACATTTCCAACACTTATTATCAGGCAAATGATAAATTTTTGCTAGCTTGACTGGGGTCATGTACCACCTGTAAACCATTTTCATAATATTTTCCTTTAAGGCATTACATGCCGTAAATTTAATACCGGTGTTCCACAACCATTCCCAGTCAGCAGACATGATGTTATGACCAATATTCTGTGCCCACTTAATCATAGCCGATTTAACTGTTTCATCTTGTGTATTCCATTTCAGCAGCAAATTATACATTCTTGACAAGTTCTTAGTATTGGGTTCTAACAGTTCAGTTTCTAATTTTGATTTTTCCACCTGGAAGCCAATTTTCCTGTCCTGTTTAAAGATCTCCATTATTTGGAAATATTGAAGCCAATCTTGTACTTTAGGTTTCATTTTCCCATGGCTTTGTAATTTCAATTTATCTCCCTCCTGTTCCAAGATTTCCCAATACTTCGGCCATCCGACCTCCATATTGAGTTTCTTCACTGCCTTAGCCTCCACGGGTGAGACCCATCTAGGGGTTTTGTTTTCCAACAGATCTTTATATCTTATCCAGACATTAAACAATGCTTTTCTAACAATATGGTTTTTAAAGGCCCTATGCACCTTAATTTTATCATACCATAGATATGCATGCCAACCAAATGCGTTATTAAAACCTTCCAAATCCAAAATGTCTGTGTTCTCGAGGAGCATCCACTCTTTCAACCAGCAAAATGCTGCTGATTCATAGTACAATTTTAAGTCCGGCAGGGCAAATCCCCCTCTTTCTTTAGCATCTGTCAGTATTTTAAATTTAATTCTGGGCTTTTTGCCCTGCCAGACAAATTTCGAAATATCTTTCTGCCACCTCTTGAAACAGTCCATCTTGTCAAGAATCTGCAAAGCTTGGAACAAAAATAACATTCTAGGCAATACATTCAACTTTATCACTGCAATTCGGCCTAACATTGACAATTTCAAATTTGACCATATTTCTAGATATTTTTTAATTTCTGACCAACATTTTTCATAGTTGTCCTTATACAAGTTCAAATTTTTTGATGTCAAATAAACCCCTAGATATTTCACCTTCTTAACCAATGTCAGTCCTGTCTCTTCTTGAAATTTCTCCTTCTCCATGGCTGTTAAGTTTTTTTCTAAGACTTTGGTTTTTTGTTTGTTCAATTTAAATCCAGCTACCTGGTCGAATTGTTGGATTATCTCCAACACTCTTTTCGTACTAGTGTCAGGCTCTTGTAGGGTCAATACTAAGTCATCTGCAAATGCCCTTAACTTATAATGTTATAATATAATATAATATAATATAATATAATATAATATAATATAATATAATATAATATAATATAATATAATATAATATAATATAATATAATATAATATAATATAATATAATATAATATAATATAATATAATATAATATAATATAATATAATATAATATAATATAATATAATATAATATAATATAATATAATATAATATAATATAATATAATATAATATAATATAATATAATATAATATAATGTAATGTCTGGCTCTCTATCAAGGGCTGTTTCAGACTTAGGCTGTGGCTGTGGCTGTTGCTCTGGTTCTGGCTCTGGCTCTTTCTCAGGCTCTGGTTCTGAATGAGGGCTTGGTTCTGGCACTGATTCAGGGTATCGCTCTGGCTTTGGCTCTGGTACTCTATCAAGGACTGTTTCAGACTTAGACTGTGGCTGTGGCTCTGGCTCTTTTTCCATTCTTACAATGGAATGTACACAAAACAATAATCCTTTCTATATAAATTTTCCAATACATTCTGAAAACATAATAAATCCTTAATTGTTGTCCACCTCCTTTTAGTTCCTTTATCACTCGAATGCTAGTACGGAGTCAAACCTATTATTGTATTTTTGAACATATCTTGTATAACCATCCCATTTTTCTGCAAATTTTTGCTTTGAGATTCCTCTGAGTTTGCTAGTCAATTGAGCCGTCTCCACCAATTCCTGTAATTTGATTTACCAATCTGCTATTTTTGGAGCCTCGTGATCTTTCCATCCCTTGGCCACAAGTATTCGAGCTGCTGCGGTTGTATACAAGAATACCTCTCTTAGATTTTTTGGGATCTCTTTATCTAAAATACTTCATAGAAATGCCTCTGTTTTTTTCGTAAAAGTTACCCCCATCATCTTTTTTAATTCATCCTATATTCCCCCGCCCCCGCAAAAAAAATCTTAATCTTTTCACACGTCCACCACATGTGGCTCATGTCACCGTTATTTCCTCCACATCTCCAACAAGCATTCGCCAATTTTTTATACATTCTTGATCATCTGGAAGGAGTGAGGTACCACCTATGAGCCATTTTCATCATGTTCTCTCTTATATTATAGCTGGCTGTAAATTTCAAATTTACATTCCATCAGTTTCCCCCATCTTTTAGCATAATTGGACGGCCCACATCTTGGGCCCACTTTATCATTGAAGCCTTAACCTCCTCATCCATTACTTTGTAGTCTAAAAGAAATCTATACATTTTTGCGATTATTTTGGTGTTACTATTCAGTAGTTCTCTTTCAAATCTTGAAGGCTCCTTTTCAAAAACTATCTGCTTATCCTGTCTGAACACTTAATTCACCTGGAAGTAATCTAGCCAACTAGAAAAGTGATCTTTTATTTTCTCATAACTTGTCAATATTAGTTGACCCTCCTCCTCCCCCCTTAATATTGTGTTATACGTTATCCAGTTCTCTTTGATGTTGTTGCTTTTTTTAACAGCGATTGCTTCTAGTGGAGAGTTCCTGTTAAGGGTTTCAGAACTCACAGGGTTAAAGAGTTCTGAGTGACGTCTCACATTCCTGAGGCGTGGTCACACACACTTACGGGAGTGGTTTGCTCTGAGTGTTCCAGTCTGTCTGTGTCTCGTACGCTATGCGAGAGGAAGAATGTGCGAGGTTTCGCCGGGTCTGATTTATGCTGTTATGCTACATGATTAAAGGCTAAGAAGATAAGGAACGCCTTGTGTTTGTTCTGAATTATTACCCACACACTGCAATTGCTTCTAACCGCTGTGATCGCTCTGCTACCGGCCAAAGAGGAGGAAGGACGTTTGGATCGGCACGGACAGTTAGCAACCTGCGCAACGGAAGAGTGCCGGACTCCATGTTTGGCCCTCTTGGCCGCCATAGGTTATGGGCAGTTTGCCAACGCTTTGAAGCTGTTGCAGGAACGTCCCACGTGTGGGGGAAGCCAGCAAGCCAGCTGTGAAGTTGTTGGGGCCAGCTAGAGCTGTTTCTGATGCTGAAAGGAGCTCGCTGGGAGGAGGAGCCGATCTGCCGGAGGCCGGAGGAGGCTGCTGCCAGTCGTGAGTACGCTTACCCCGGGGAGGAGATGGCTCAGTTCCAGGAACATGGCTTTGAGCTTGAGCTGCCATGTGCGAAGTTGACCAGCCAAACGTGGCTGGAGTGGAGCTATTTAGCAGAGTTGTCCTTAGTCGGAGCCAGGCTCTGGGAAATGGTCCAGCCGATGTCTAAGGCAGCTGGGGCGGTTGCAGGCCAACGTGAAGCTGAGAAGCGTGTGCTTGTGTTTTTGGCTGAGAACGTGGCTGCTGATCTGAAGCCTATTGTTCTGGGTGCCAGGAAGCCAGAGGCCGCTTGGCTAGCACTCCAGGAAGCTTGTGAAGCTGGAGGCGGAAGCAAGGGCCGGGAGATGGCTGCATCAGAACAGGAAAGGCAAGATGGCGTTGACCACCTTCGTGGAAGCCGGTGCACAGCTGGGAAAAGCTGTGGAGCCCCTGAGGGGGGCGAAGGGTCTAAAAGCTGTGTGGGTGCTGAAACATGTCTGCGTGAGGAGCTTGGAGAGAGGCAAGCTGCTGGGAGCCCTTTACCCATCAGAGGGGGTGCAGGAAAGCGTCCTGGGAGCCCTGTGGGAAGTGGGGGGGGGGCGGTGAGCAGTAAAAGCTCAGAAAAGCCTCTTTTTCCAAAGGCTGCCAAGAGTTGTTTGCGTCGTAGGTCGAAGCCTGGGAAGCTGGACAGAGCTAGAGGCTTCAAGGCCAGCCATCTGCTGCAGAGGGAGATAAGTGCTGCAGAGCTGTCTGGGAACGCTGAGATAAGTCCAGTCTTCAGGGCAACGGAAGGAGTTGCGGTTACAGAGGCTGCCAAGGACAGGGGCAGCGGGACGTTTGTTGCCATGGCAACGCTACAGAACAACTCCAGCAAGGACAGAGTGTTGCAGTGGGTGGTGGATTCCGGTGCCAGTCATCACCTGATTGGAACGCCACCTGCTGGGGGGCTGCGGAATTGCAGGGCTGTTTCAGCTGGGACAACTGTTACGTTTGCTAATGGGACACAAAAGCCAGTTTCTAACGTTGCAAATGTTTATCTTTCCTTTTTGCAGGCGGAGCTGGAGTGCTTCATTGTGCCGGGGATACATTGTTGCCTGTTATCTGTACCTGCTCTTGTAAAGCAAGGGTACAAAGTTTGCTTTGAAAATGATGCCTGTTCCATTTTCAGAGGGGGGAAACAGCTTGTCAACATGAAATGCAAGAACAATCTCTTTGTTCTGGAAACACCTCTGGAGGGTGGGGGGAATGCTGGAAAAGCACAGGCGCAGTGTGCTAGTGTTCCCAGCCATGATTCATGTGTTCATGTATGGCACAAGAGAATGTCTCATGCTTGTTTGGAAGATGCTCAGAGGTTGCCCGGCTGCACCAAGGGTTGCAAAATCACACCATGTGAGGAATCCCTAGAGTGCAGGGCATGCAGAAAGGTACAAAGGTGCAGTTATCCCGGGGTAAAGAGGGTAACCACAAAACCTTTTGAACTTGTTCACACAGACCTTGCAGGACCCATGAAGTGTGAGAGTCTGGGTGGGGCCAGGTTTGTGCTGACGATGACAGATGATTTTTCTCAGAACGGATGGTCTTTCTCTCTCAAAACGCAGGGGGAGGCGGCGCAACTTATCCAGGATTGGGTTGCGGAGGTGGAACTAAGGTTCTCCAACAAAGTGCAAGGGTTCAGGAGCGACCGTGGGTCACAGTTCACTGGGTCTCCTCTGACGGAGTTTTTCAAGCAAAAGGGAATTCATCACCAGGTGACAGATGCAAAGTCTCCTCAAGAGAGAGGCGTGGCAGAGCACAGGAGTGAAACACTGGCTGAAGCTGTCAGGGTTTTACTGTGTGACTCTGGGCTGCCTCAGAGCTTTTGGAGTGAAGCTTGGAAATTTGCCAGCTTTGTTTTTAACAGGTCCTACAATCACGCTGTAGGTGACACACCGTTTTTTCTGTTGCACAAGCAAAAGCCACAGGTGCATTTCTTCCGTGCGTTTGGTTCCAGGGCTTCAGTGCCAATACCAACAGCTCAACGGAAGGAGGGTGGTCCAAGGTACCAGGAAATGATCTTCTGTGGGTATGATCCTGCAACAAATGGGTGGAAGTTTGCATACCCAGAGGGTGATCAGACCAAGCTGCTGGTCAGCAAGCATGCTGAGTTCTGTGAGCAGGGTGGTTGGTCACGGCCTAGGGATGGTCCTGATGTTCTCTCAGAATGTCTGTCCGATTCTGAGGGGGAGGAAAGGGAGGAAGGAGAAACAGAGGCGGAGCCTGTTGCCGAAGACCAGGTTGCTGATGAAGGTCAAGCACAGGGGTGGGTTTCTCCACAGGCTGTTAAGAGAGAACCCAAGAGTGAGCCTTCATCTCCTGTTAGCCAAGTGCAGAAGGCCCGAAGACGCAGCAAATCAGAGGTGGAGTCTTCTGTGCTAGGAGACACACTTGCTGATCCCAGTGGGTCAGGAGGAGCACCCGAGGTTGTGCTCAGGTGGTCAACTCGCACCACAAAGAGGATTCCACCTGAGAGGTTTCAGGTCACCAGTGCATGGGTTGGTTTCGCACAGTGTGATTCTGGGAGTGTGGAAGGGATTCAACAATTGCCTGGGATAGATGCCAGTGGGAGGCAAAAGGCAATGGGAGGTGAGTTGGACTCAAAGAGGTCTGTAAATAGGGGTCCTCAGTTTCCCTCAGGATGCAAGACGAGAGGGGGTGTTAAGGGTTTCAGAACTCACAGGGTTAAAGAGTTCTGAGTGACGTCTCACATTCCTGAGGCGTGGTCACACACACTTACGGGAGTGGTTTGCTCTGAGTGTTCCAGTCTGTCTGTGTCTCGTACGCTATGCGAGAGGAAGAATGTGCAAGGTTTCGCCGGGTCTGAATTATGCTGTTATGCTACATGATTAAAGGCTAAGAAGATAAGGAGCGCCTTGTGTTTGTTCTGAATTATTACCCACACACTGCAATTGCTTCTAACCGCTGTGATCGCTCTGCTACCGGCCAAAGAGGAGGAAGGACGTTTGGATCGGCACGGACAGTTAGCAACCTGCGCAACGGAAGAGTGCCGGACTCCATGTTTGGCCCTCTTGGCCGCCATAGTTCCATCTTGGGGTTTTCTGTTCCAAATATCTTTTACATTTTCCCGATACCTTATATATAGCATTTCTTATTATATTATTTGAAAAACTCCTATGCCTCTTTATTTTCCCATAATTAAGATAGCCATGCCACCCAAAATGGGTGTCATGACCTTCTAGATCTAAAATATCCCAATTTTTTAATAAATACCAATCTTTCAACCAGAGACGACATGAGGCTTCGCAATATAGCTTCAAATCCGGTAACCCGTAGCCACCTCTTTCTACAGTATCTATTAATATTTTACCCTTCCACAAAAATTTAGAAATTTCTTTTTGCCACTTGTTGATACTGCTGGTCTTTCTTGTAATTGGAATCGTTTGGAATAGAAAGAGTAGCTTCGGTAAAACTATCATTTTAATTACCGAAATACGGCCCAGAAATGATAAATTTAACCTTGTCCATGTCTCCAACTGTCTTTTGATATCTTTTCAACAATTGGTATAATTATCTTCATATAAGTTAATGTTCTTTGGTGTTATCCATAATCCTAAATACTTGATTTTGGGGTAGATTTTAATGTGTATTAAAGGGGATAGTGGGCGACCTTGTCTGACCCCTTTACTGATTTCACACTCCTGTGATAAATTTCCATTGATTATGATTTTAGCTTTTGTTTTGATTATATTGCTTCAATCCCTTTTATATACTGTATACCAAAATCCATATGGTGTAACAGACCTTTCATAAATTTCCAGGATACCCTGTCGAAAGCTTTTTCTGCATCTATAGCCATTAAGACTGCCTTCTTTTCTATTCTTAAGTCTAAATACGCTAATAAGTTTATAATGTTTCTAGTGTTGTTATAAATGTGCCTCCCGGGCAAAAAGCCAGCTTGGTCCTTGTGTATCATCATCTGGAAACCTTTTTTTGATCTTTCGGCTAAAATATTTGCATATAATTTATAATCATTATTTAGAAGTGCGATAGGCCTATAGTTGTTAATAAGTAGATTGTCCATTCCCTGTTTTGGAATTAATGCAATAAGGCTGTCTTAACAAGAATCCGGCATGCTTCCGTCTTTTAAGATGTTGTTCATGATACTTCTTAATCGGTCAGACAGTAAGTCCTCCATTTTTTTATAATATATTGCCGGTAGGCCGTCTGGCCCTGGTGGCTTTCCTATCTTTGCTTCCTTAATTGCTCTTTGCATTTCGTACGATGTAATAGGGGCATTCAACAGTTCTTTTTGTTCTTTAATAAGTTTCGGAAGACAGTTCTGTTCTAAATGTTCTTTAACTTCTTCTGTTGTTTCATTTCCTTCCTTATAGATTTCTCTAAAGAATTCGAGAAATTGTTTCTCTATTTCTTTAGGGTTGTTTATTATTTTGCCTTTGCACTTAACTCTATTTATAAGCCTTTCTGCCTCTCTCTTCTTTAATTTCCATGCTAATAACCAGGCTCAGGTTCTGTTTCAGGCTGTGTCTCTGTTTCAGGCTACGGCGCTGTATCAAACACTGTTGCAGACTCCGGCTGTGGCACTATGGCTGTAGCTGTGGCTCTGGTTCTGTTTCAGGCTCTGGCACTCTATCAAGCACTGTTTCAGGCTGAGGCTGAGGCTCTAGGCTCCGTCTGTGGCTCTGTCTGTGGCTCTGGCTGTCTTTCAGGGTCTGGTTCTGAATGAAGATCTGGTTCTGACTCTGATTCAGGGTCTCATGATGGCTCTTCCTCTGCCTCTGACCCAGCTATGTTTCAGGGTCTGGCTCTCTTTCAGGCTCTGGTTCTGAATTAGGGTTTTGTTCTGGCTCTGGCTCCAGCTCCGGCACTGTATCAAGTACTGTTGCAGACTCAGGCTGTGGCTCTAGGCTGTGGCTGCAGCTATGTTTTGCGCTCCGGCCCTGTATCAAGCCCTATTTCTGGCTCTGGCTCTGGCTCTGGCTCTGGCTCTGGCTCTGGCTCTGGCTCTGGCTTTCTTTCAGCTCTGGCTCTGGCTCTGGCTCTGGCTCTGGCTTTCTTTCAGCTCTGGCTCTGAATGAGGCTCTGGCTCTGGCTCTGATTCAGGGTCTCACTCTGGCTCTGGCACTCGATCAAGGACTGTTTCAGACTCAGTCTGTTGCTGTGGCTCTGCCTCTGTTTCAGGCTCAGGCTCTGTTTGAGGCTGTGTCTCTGTTTCAGGCTCCGGCACTGTATCAAGTACTGTTGCAGACTCAGGCTGTGGCTCGTGGCTTTGGCTGCTGCTCTTGTTCGGCCTGTGGCTCTTTTTCAGGCTCTGATTCTGAATAAGGGTTTGGTTATGGCACTGATTCAGGGTCTCGCTCTGTCTCTGGCTGTGTCTGTTGCACCTCAAACAGTGGTTTGTTGTTCTTGTTATTTTCTTTCTTGGGTGGGACAAATGTTTAGTTGGGGCTGGGATTATTTTAAGTTTAGCATAATTGTTTCTTGCTTTGTTTTTCTTTTACAATTTTTTTAGATTATTGTATAGTTTGTATTTTGCTTTTTAAGTGGAAAGGGTCAGGGCTGCCTGGGAGGGGCCCTCAGCCAACAGAATGGCTGCGGCAGGTTCCCTACGGGCGGATGTATTGGAACACCCAATCTCTGTTATCGCGGGTGGGAGGAGCAGTTGCGCTAAGACCAGACCACGTCTTTACCGAAGATCTGGTTCTGACTCTGATTCTGATTCTCTGATTCTGGCTCTCTATCAAGGGCTGTTTCAGCCTCAGGCTGTGGCTGTTGCTCTGCTTCTGGCTCTTTCTCAGGCTCTGGTTCTGAATGAGGGCTTGGTTCTGGCACTGATTCAGGGCTCTGGCACTCTATCAAGGACTGGCTCTGGCACTCTATCAAGGACTGTTTCAGACTTAGGCTGTGACTGTGGCTCTGGCTCTGTTTCCATTCTTACAATGAAATGTACACAAAACAATAATCTTTTCTATATAAATTTTCCAATACATTCTGAAAACATAATAAATCCTTAATTGTTGTCCACCTCCTTTTAGTTCCTTTATCACTTAAATGCTAGCATGGAGTCAAAACTATTATTGTATTTTTGAACGTATCTTGTATAACCATCCCATTTTTCTGCATATTTTTGCTCTGAGATTCCTCTGAGTTTGCTAGTCAATTGAGCCGTCTCCACCAATTCCTGTAATTTGATTTGCCAATCTGTTATTTTTGGAGCCTCGTGATCTTTCCATCCCTTGGCCACAAGTATACGAGCTGCTGCGGTTGCATACAAGAATACCTCTCTTAGATTTTTTGGGATCTCTTTATCTAAAATACTTCATAGAAATGCCTCTGTTTTTTTTCGTAAGTTATCCCCATCATCTTTTTTAATTCATCGTATATTCCCCCCCCAAAAAAAATCTTAATCTTTTCACACGTCCACCACATGTGGCTCATGTCACCGTTATTTCCTCCACATCTCCAAAAAGCATTCGCCAAATTTTTATACATTCTTGATCATCTGGAAGGAGTGAGGTACCACCTATGAGCCATTTTCATCATGTTCTCTCTTATATTATAGCTGGCTGTAAATTTCTAATTTACATTCCATCAGTTTTCCCCATCGTTTAGCATAATTGGACGGCCCACATCTTGGGCCCACTTTATCATTGAAGCTTTAACCTCCTCATCCATTACTTCGTAGTCTAAAAGAAGTCTATACATTTTTGCGATTATTTTGGTTTTACTATTCAGTAATTCTCTTTCAAATCTTGAAGGCTCCTTTTCAAAGCCTATCTGCTTATCCTGTCTGAACACTTCGTTCACCTGGAAGTAATCTAGCCAACTAGAAAAGTGATCTTTTATTTTCTCATAACTTATCAATATTAGTTGACCCTCCCCCTCCCCCCTTAATATTGTGTTATACTTTATCCAGTTCTCTTTGTTTTTTTTATATATATTTATATTTGGTTTTTTAATGATATTTATTAAGGTTTTAAAAATTACAGAAAAAAGGAAAAAACAACAAAAAAATTAACAGGGCATACATTACAATACATAAAAAGAAAGACATAGAAAAGCAATACAACAATACAGCAAAAAGAAACAATAACACTGAAACACACATCCAATATTCCATATCTTTACCTTTCATTTACTTGTTTCATTGACCTCCTCGCACCTCCCTTTTTTGTATTCTAGTTCAATTAATTGTTTCAGCAAATTCTTTCCATCTATCTCAATTTTTGTTCTATAATTTATCTTAACGGTCTAACCTTAAATTTTTCATTTTGGCCCATTATCAATCAGCTTTTACTTAATTCTTTATTACATTTCTGCTAAAACCATATAACTTCATTCCAGCATCCTTCTAACATTCATTAATTTTGCAATGTTTTTGTAAATATACTTTAAATTTTTTCCCATCTTCTTCCACCGACTCTTCTCCCATTTTTAAACTTTCTTCTAATCTTCATCCATCGTCTCTTCTTCCTGGTCTCGGGTTTTGTCAGTCCTTTCTATCCCTTCCATCTAGTCCATCAACCTGGTGACCTTCTATCCGAGGCTCTTAAGTCTTTTCCATGTCCCTTCTGCAGGTCTTCTTAATATTTATACCTGCACTTTACTTTGTCTTCTGCTGATCTTATTCTTAATTTCCTTCCTTTCTCACTGAGGGGTAGATCTCGGGGAAACTCCAACTTGACAGTATCTTTATCCCTTCTCGACAGGTCAGCCCATTCTCCATAGTCAGCACTGAAATCCAAAAGATATTTGAAGGCATATTTCAAAGTCCCTCCAAGGTTAAGGGCCCCCACAACTCCAAACTCCCCCTGGCCCAAAACCAGATCCCAAAAGTCAAAACATCCCTGCATAGGTGGATCTATCCAGCTTCCCATCTCCAAACCAAACAGTACTCCATCTCTCCAAATCTGACTTTCTCCAGGTTCAGTCATCAGAGACAACAACTTATGTTCCTGCAAGGCTGTGACTCTCTCCATTTCTGTTACTTGAGGTTCAGCCACAACCTCCTCCTTTGTCTTCTGCACAACTTGCTCCATTTCTATTACTTGAGGTTCAGCAACAACCTCCTCCTTTGTCTCCTGCACAACTTGCCCTGTCAAAGCAAATTCCTGGATTGGTTCCTGCTTGGTTTCTATATAGGTATTCACTGTTTGTCCAAAATTGCTAACTGCAACAGTCATCAAATCCATCTTCTCATGTAGCTGTTCCAGTAAAGCACTTGTCTTGCAAAAAGCAAGCACTAAAACTTCTTCTGGGCACATTCTTATTCAAGGTCAAATGTCTGGTTCTCACAATCTTTACTCTCCGCAGCTGTAGAATTCCCCAGATTGATTCCAGCAACAGTTTCACAAGCTCCCTCTAGAGGAAACAATTTCTGTTTGCATCCGTCTTTTTAAAAGCAGATCCAGCAACAAAATTCCTTTCATTTTTCAGATATTTTGTTCCTTTTAAGTGCAAAAGGAAACATTGGAATCAATATGTTTCTCTTTTTTAACTATCTGTCAAAAAACGTTTTCTTCACAGTCAATGAACTTCCCCAAAGCGTCTGTCTCTGACACCCCGTTCCCTGGTTCAAGACGGTGGAAATTTATCTTCCTTTACTCTCTCTCCTGCAGGTTTAAACAGTCTAAGATTTCCCCCCTCTTCTCCTGCTTCCAAGGGGGGTTTGGTAGTTTTAACAGATGGAAATTTAGTCCTTTACAAACGATTTTCCAGACTTTAGCTTGCAATTTCTTTGCTTCAATCTATTTACAAAAGCGGAAGGCGGACTTCCTGTTTAGACCTTCCCGCTTCGGTGCCAAATTAAGATGTTTCATAATCCAATTTTCCGTTCTACTCACGGGTAGTTGTTTATTTTTAATTTTTATTTTTTAAAATATTTTTATTGCTTTTTTCCAGATACAGATGTAAAGTCAGATATACAATGAGATAACAAAGGAAGAAAAACAAAAGAAGAATAAAAAAAATTCCAACTTTCCAATACATTTTTTCATAACCAATTGGACTTCCCCACGTCTCCCTCACCCTGCTTTCTTTACAATAAAAATGTCAGCAAATTAATACCTTGTTTCATGTGTTATTAATACATTCAAATAAGTCTCTTTTAGGTTCAAAATACTTATTATGAATTTACTTTTGCCCTGAAATAAATACAATGTTATTTTAAACATTGATCCTTTCATGGTTATGACTTAATTTCCAATATACCAAATCTTATTGCTGGAGCTAGATTTTCTAAATCATGCAAATTCTTAACATTCATATAACTTATAATGTTTTTGTAAGTAATCCTTGAATTTTTTCCAGTCCTCCTCCATCGTATCTTCTCCCCAATCTCGGATTCTGCCAGTCATTTCGGCCAGTTCCATATATTCCATCAATTGCATATGCCATTCTTCCAGTGTGGGTAAATCTTGTGTCTTCCAGTACTTTGCGATGAGTATTCTTGCTGCTGTTGTTGCATGCATAAAAAACGTTCTATCCTTCTTTAACACTTTCTGGCCGACAATGCCCAAAAGGAAGGCCTCTGGTTTCTTGGGAAAGGTATACTTAAATACCTTTTTTAATTCGTTGTAGATCATTTCCCAGAAGTCCCTCACTTTTGGACAGGTCCACCAGAGGTGAAAGAATGTCCCTTCAGCCTCCTTACATTTCCAACATTTATTATCAGACAAATGGTATATTTTAGCAAGCTTGACTGGGGTCATGTACCACCTGTATATCATTTTCATAATATTTTCTTTCAAGGCACTACATGCCGTGAATTTCATACCAGTGGTCCATAACCTTTCCCAGTCTTCAAACATAATGTTGTACCCAATGTCTTGGGCCCATTTTATCATGGCTGATTTGACAGTCTCATCCTGAGTGTTCCATTTAAGCAGCAAGTTATACATTCTCGAAAGTACCTTAGTCTTTGGTTCTAACAGTTCTGTCTCTAGTTTCAATTTTTCCACCTGGAATCCTGTTTTTTTATCCAACTTAAAAACCTCATGAATTTGAGCATAATGAAACCAGTCTTGCAACTTATACTTTAATTTTTCATAGCTCTGTAACCTCCAATTGTCTCCACTTTTTTCTATTATTTCCCAATATTTCGGCCAGCCGGCCTCCATATTGGGTTTTTTTCGGGCTTTGGCCTCCACTGGTGATAACCACCTCGGGGTCTTAGCTTCTAATAAGTCTTTGTATTTTGTCCAGACCATAAATATTGCTTTTCTGACAATATGGTTTTTGAACATTTTATGAGTCTTTACCTTGTCGTACCACAAATATGCATGCCATCCTAAAGAGTTATTAAACCCTTCCAGATCCAGGACATCGGTGTTCTCTAAAAGTAACCAATCTTTCATCCAGCAGAAGGCTGCAGCTTCGTAATATAACCTTAAGTCTGGCAGGGCAAACCCCCCTCTTTCTTTTGCATCAGTTAGTATTTTAAATTTTATTTGGGGCTTTTTGCCCTGCCAAACAAACTTCGAAATATCCTTCTGCCATTTGCCAAAACATTCCACTCTGTCCACAATCTGTAGGGTTTGAAACAGAAACAACATCTTTGGCAATACATTCATTTTTACCGTTGCAATTCTACCCAACAAGGAAAGTTTCAATCTTGACCAAATTTCTAAATCCTTTTTAATTTCTAACCAACATTTTTCATAGTTGTCCTTAAATAAGTTCAAATTTTTGGAGGACAAGTTGACCCCCAGGTATTTCACTTTTTTAGCCACAGTTAATTCTGTTTCCCTCTGAAACTCATCTGTTTCTAAAGGTGTCAAATTTTTACCCAAAACCTTGGTTTTTTGCTTGTTCAACTTGAATCCCGCCACCCGACCAAACTCATGAATCAGTTCTAAAACTCTTTTTGTACTAGATTCTGGCTCCTGTAATGTTAAAACCAAATCATCTGCAAAAGCTTTCAATTTATATTGTTTCACTCCGACCTGTATCCCTTGTACCAACCGGTCCTCCCTAATCATGTTCAAAAGCACCTCCAGGACTGAGATAAATAAAAGAGGGGATAAAGGACACCCCTGTCGTGTTCCTTTTTCAATTTTAAACTCTTCTGTCACCACATTGTTCACTATCAATTTAGCTTTTTGTTCTGAATAGATTGCTTCTATGCCATTTTCGAACCCCCGTCCCACTCCCATCCCTTCCAGATTTTTCTTCATAAACTTCCAAGAAATGTTGTCAAAGGCCTTCTCCGCATCAATGAAAATTAACACTGCTTTAGTGTTAATGTTGGTTTGCAAAAGTTCCAAAATGTCAATAATGTTCCTAGTGTTGTCAAACAAATGTCTGCCTGGGAGAAAGCCTGCCTGGTCCTTATGAATTACTTCATTTAACACTTTTTTAAGCCTACTTGCCATAATGTCTGCAAATATTTTGTAATCCACATTAAGGAGTGAGATGGGACGGTACTTCTTTAATTGAGTCTTTTCAGTCTCCAGTTTAGGAATCAATGTGATGAAAGCTTATTTCCATGTTTCCGGTGCCTTCCTCCCTTCCATGATCTGGTTACAAACCTCCATTAATGGTTGTATCAAATAGTCTTTTAAAGTCTTATAGTACTTGGAGGTAAGTCCATCTGGGCCTGGAGATTTGCCGAGTTGCATATTCTGAATGGCACTCTCGATTTCCTGTTGTGTTATTCTGTAATTCAAGATTGTTTTCTTTTCTTGGGATAATTTTGGCAGTCCGTTAACTTTTAAAAATTGGTCTATCTCAGTCACTTCCTGAGGCCCTTGCGTGTAAAGTTTTTTGAAATATTTCTGGAAACACTTTCTTATTTCTTCCGGTTTCTGTATATTTTCCCCTTCAACCTCCAGATTGGTAATAAAGTTCAATTTTTGTCTCTTTTTCAACTGCCATGCTAGCAGTTTCCCACATTTATTTGCCGATTCAAATGATCTTTGTTTCATTTGTTTAATTTTCCATTCCACTTCTTGATTTATTAATTTCACATATTGTGCTTGATAAAACTTGATTTCTCTCAGAATCTCTTTGGATTTTGGTTTTAGTCTCAATTTTTTCTCTCCATCTCTTATCTTCTCTAATATCTTATCCTTTTTTCCATTCCAGAGTTTTTTCTTGATCGTGTTCTGTTGTATCAGAAACCCTCTCATTACTGCTTTGCTTGCGTCCCAGATTGTTCTCTTTTCCACCGAAGTGTTCAAATTTATTTCAAAATAATCTTTTAAGGTTTTTGGGGCCTTTTTCACAATCTCCTGATCTCTTAATAGAGTGTCATTCATTCTCCATCTAAAGGAACCGGCTGGAGTAAGTCTCAATTCCACTTTCAGTGCGTTATGGTCGGAGCAGGTTTTTGGGCAGATTTCCACTTTTATAGTCTTAGGTGCCAGCCCTCTAGATATCCATATTTGGTCGATTCTTGTCCATGACAAGTGAGCCTCAGAAAAGAATGTTCCTTCTTTACCTAAGGGGTTCTTTGTCCTTCAGATGTCAATCAAATCCATACTGTCAGTCAGTTCAAAAAAAGTTTTAGGTAGTCTGCCATCTTTGGTTAAATTTTGGTTTTGTGACTTATCCATGTAAGTAGAGACCACCCCATTCATATCTCCCATCATAATGATGTTGGAATAGTCCAGATAGTCCAGCAATATCTCATGCAGCTTCTTGTAGAATTCCGACTTCCCTTCATTTGGTGCATAGATTCCTACTATCAGAAACTTTTCTCCTTGTGTTTGTATCTCAACTGCCAAAATTCTTCCTTGCTCATCTTTAAACAAAAATTTTGGTGACAGGTTCTCCTTTGCGTAAATCACTACGCCTCTTTTCTTAACTTTGTCTGATGAAATAAATTCTTGGCCTAGTCTTTTATTGATTAACACTTTCCTATGGAGCCTGGTCACACGGGTTTCCTGCAAGCAGATAATGTCCAATTTTTCTTTTTTCAATATGTGAAAGATCCTTCTTCTTTTTTCCGGGGAATTCCCACCATGTATATTCCAACTAAAAAGCCGCAGAGACATCCTGGATCAATCTAAGAGTCCTGTAGGGATGTGTCTTCCTTTTCGTCCAGACCCGGAGGTGGGACAGGTGTTGATTCAGGCAAAGGTGGTGGCCAGGCTCCTGCTACTCCTTTCCGAAGGTCCTCTCCGTGGTCGTTCAAGAATTTTAGTTGGTCTTCTGCTGTTTTGATTTTAATTTTTTTTCCTTTGAAATTGAAAGATAATCCTTGGGGAAACTCCCACCTGTAGGGAATTGTGTTGTTTCTCAGTAGTCCTGCTAAGTCCTTATATATAGTTCTTAAGTCCAAAAGTTGTTTCGGGATATCTCTGTAGATTTCTGCTTTTTTACCCTGAATCACCAATGCTTTTTTAAAATGTAGGCCTAATATTTTGTCACTTTCTTGCCTAGATCTCAAAATGATCAGGCAATCTCTAGCTCTATCCTTCCTCACCACTCTTCCCAATCTAAAAGCGGTGATAATTTTAAAGTCCTTATCTTCTTCTATAGCCCAGAACTTTGATAATTCTGATGTCAAAAAACCAATCAAATCGTCTTGTTCAAGTTCTGGTATTGCTCGTAATCTAAGATTATTTTCCCGATTTTTCAGTTCCACCATAGACAGATAGGCCTGCTGTTCACTAATTTGCCTGCACAATGGCCTTACTTCCCTTCTCACTTCCTCGGCCTTCTTGTTGGCTTCTTCTGCTTTTTGATTTGCTTCTACAGCCAATTTCCGATTTTCTATAGTTGTTGTTTGAAGGTTCCCAATTACTTGTGTATTTTGAGAGACTTGTTCAGTCAGCTTGTTGATAGTAGTTGTGACTTGATCAAACTTTGTATTTAAAGCTGCCAGCTGGTCCAAAATTTGTTTAGAAACTGGGTCAACCCCCCCTGAAGCCATATCTTTTAAGGCTGGCTCTTGGGCTGGCTGAACAACTTCTCCTTCTTTCAGTGTTAAAATAGTAGGAACAGAAGATCTACGTGGCTGTACAGTCAATGTTGTTTGTAGCAGTTGTTGAGCAGATTGCTCTGCTTTCGTTTTGGCTGCCCTTGTTTTCCTTGTACCACTCATTCCACAGCTGTCTATGCGTCAAGGTCAAATTGTAAGTCCCATGGGAAAAATAATCCAGAATGTAAACAACCACCCAGAAGATAGTCCAAATAAAGTGCAGTTCCCAGAGATTTGTTAGTCCTAAATCCACTAGAGGGAGCTCCCCTGTAATTTAGTGGGAAAAGAAACTTTTCCCACCATTAAACAGCAGCCCAAAAAAGAAAAAAGATTAAAGAGGTACCTTCAATGTCCCTTTAAACTTACAGAGCTTTCCCAAAGTACAACAAAGTTTCAGTATTGGTGCAAGTAACAGTCTCTTATTTGTATCCAATAACGCTCAACAGTAGCACATCCAGAATTAGTTACAGTTTCTGCAGTTTGACAGCTCTTATTGTCCTGGCAGCCCAACGATTTGGTTATTTAGCTTTTGTAATCCACTTAATAAAGGAGAGGAAAAGTTTCAGTTCAAATCAGTTCACTCACCAACAACTTAGTCCTTTTCCCTTTCAAATAAACAAGTTCCAATTTGCGCGATTATGACAGCTTCCTTTTATAATCCTTTTCAAAGCGCTCCCCGCTTGCAAAGGTTTTTGCTTTGATCTTAGCAGAATCGGAAGGCGGACTTCCTGTTTTCACCTCCCGTTTTCAGCTGAATTTTTTGAAAAATTTTGTCTCAAATAAGTTCTTGTAAATCCTTACTCACGAGTGTAGAGTTCTGAAACCTGATGTTCCAGGAAGAAAGGACAGCGCTCATCAGCAGCAGCCGCGCGGCTTTGCTTCCGCAGAAAGAGTGATGAACTCACAGCACCGCTCCCCCTTCCACGTTCTGGAGCCCCTTACGAGGCTCCTTCACCGTTTCTGGGGTCGCTCCCGGTGCCCGCCGAGTCCCACGGCCACGAGCTCACTCTGCCCGTGGTTTTTCTTAATGGGTCGTTGCTGTGCCGCAGCGCACGACCCTTTTCCGCGGAGCCCCTCTTCAGAGACCGAAGAGGACCGCCATTTCTGTTTCGCGCCGCCTCCGGAAGTCCTACTCACGGGTAGTTGTTTAAAGTCCAATTGTCCACAGGAAAAAGTCAGCGCACTCCGGCAACAGCAATGCTGCTTCACTCCGTGAAAAGAGCAGTCGATGCGAAGCACCGCGCCGCTCACCCCACGTCGCTCCAGATCCCCGAAACCGGGTTTCCCCGCGAGTAGGGGAGGCGCTAAAGGTGCCAGCCGAATCCCACGTCCACAGGCTTCTCCCGCCTGTGGTTTTTAGTGGGTCTCCGCCTCTTTGTGGCGGTCCAGACCCTAGTTTCACGAAGCGGATTCCTCCCGGTCAGAGGAAATCCGCCATTGCCGGAGGCGCTAACCCGGAGGTTCCCCAGTTCTCTTTGATGTTGTTGCTTTTTTTAACAGCGATTGCTTCTAGTGGAGAGTTCCATCTTGGGGTTTTCTGTTCCAAATATCTTTTGTATTTTCCCCATACCTTATATATAGCATTTCTTATTATATGATTTGAAAAACTCCTATGCCTCTTTATTTTCCAATAATTAAGATAGCCATGCCACCCAAAACGGGTGTCATGACCTTCTAGATCTAAAATATCCCAATTTTTTAATAAATACCAATCTTTCAACCAGAGAAGACATGAGGCTTTGTAATATAGCTTCAAATCCGGTAACCCGTAGCCACTTCTTTCTACAGTATCTATTAATATCTTATGCTTTACTCTTGGTCTTTTACCCATCCACAAAAAATTAGAAATTTCTTTTTGCCACTTGTTGATACTGCTGGTCTTTCCTGTAATTGGAATCGTTTGGAATAGAAAGAGTAGCTTCGGTAAAACTATCATTTTAATTACCGAAATACGGCCCAGAAATGATAAATTTAACCTTGTCCATGTCTCCAACTGTCTTTTGATATCTTTTCAACAATTGGTATAATTATCTTCATATAAGTTAATGTTCTTTGGTGTTATCCATAATCCTAAATACTTGATTTTGGGGTAGATTTTAATGTGTATTATTTGTTCTAATTCTGCTTTTTCATCTGGCAACATATTTTTAACTAATAGTTTTGTCTTGTTTAAATTCATTTTGAACCCCGCAAATTTACCATAGCCATATATTATTTCCAACACCTTTCTTAAACTCTGTTTTGGTTGCTCCGTAGTTATAATTAAATCGTCAGCAAATGCCCTCATTTTGTAACTTCTGTTTCCCAGCATAATCCCTTTTATTTCTTTTTCTTCCCTAATTTGGTTACATAAAACTTCCAATGTTAATATGAAAATTAACGGGGATAGTGGGCGACCTTGTCTGACCCCTTTACTGATTTCACACTCCTGTGATAAATTTCCATTGATTATGATTTTAGCTTTTTGTTTGGATTATATTGCTTCAATCCCTTTTATATACTGTATACCAAAATCCATATGGTGTAACAGACCTTTCATAAATTTCCAGGATACCCTGTCGAAAGCTTTTTCTGCATCTATAGCCATTAAGACTGCCTTCTTTTCTATTCTTAAGTCTAAATACGCTAATAAGTTTATAATGTTTCTAGTGTTGTTATAAATGTGCCTCCCGGGCAAAAAGCCAGCTTGGTCCTTGTGTATCATCATCTGGAAGCCTTTTTTTGATCTTTCGGCTAAAATATTTGCATATAATTTATAATCGTTATTTAGAAGTGCGATAGGCCTATAGTTGTTAATAAGTAGATTGTCCGTTCCCTGTTTTGGAATTAATGCAATAAGGCTGTCTTTCCAAGAATCCGGCATGGTTCCGTCTTTTAAGATGTTGTTCATGATACTTCTTAATGGGTCAGACAGTAAGTCCTCCATTTTTTAATAATATCTTGCCGGTAGGCCATCTGGCCCTGGTGGCTTTCCTATCTTTGCTTCCTTAATTGCTCTTTGCATTTCGTACGATGTAATAGGGGCATTCAACAGTTCTTTTTGTTCTTTAGTAAGTTTCGGAAGACAGTTCTGTTCTAAATGTTCTTTAACTTCTTCTGTTGTTTCATTTCCTTCCTTATAGATTTCTCTAAAGAATTCGAGAAATCGTTTCTCTATTTCTTTAGGGTTGTTTATTATTTTGCCTTTGCACTTAACTCTATTTATAAGCCTTTCTACCTCTCTCTTCTTTAATTGCCATGCTAATAACCAGGCTCAGGTTCTGTTTCAGGCTGTGTCTCTGTTTCAGGCTACGGCGCTGTATCAAACACTGTTGCAGACTCAGGCTGTGGCACTATGGCTGTAGCTGTGGCTCTGGTTCTGTTTCAGGCTCTGGCACTCTATCAAGCACTGTTTCAGGCTGAGGCTGAGGCTGAGGCTGAGGCTCTAGGCTCCGTCTGTGGCTCTGTCTGTGGCTCTGGCTGTCTTTCAGGGTCTGGTTCTGAATGAAGATCTGGTTCTGACTCTGATTCAGGGTCTCATGATTGCTCTTCCTCTGCCTCTGACCCAGCTATGTTTCAGGGTCTGGCTCTCTTTCAGGCTCTGGTTCTGAATTAGGGTTTTGTTCTGGCTCTGGCTGTGTCTCTGGCTCTGGCTCCAGCTCCGGCACTGTATCAAGTACTGTTGCAGACTCAGGCTGTGGCTCTAGGCTGTGGCTGCAGCTATGTTTTGCGCTCCGGCCCTGTATCAAGCCCTATTTCTGGCTCTGGCTCTGGCTCTGGCTCTGGCTCTGGCTTTCTTTCAGCTCTGGCTCTGGCTCTGGCTTTCTTTCAGCTCTGGCTCTGAATGAGGCTCTGGCTCTGTTTGAGGCTGTGTCTCTGTTTCAGGCTCCGGCACTGTATCAAGTACTGTTGCAGACTCAGGCTGTGGCTCGTGGCTGTGGCTGCTACTCTTGTTCGGCCTGTGGCTCTTTTTCAGGCTCTGGTTCTGAATAAGGGCTTGGTTATGGCACTGATTCAGGGTCTCGCTCTGTCTCTGGCTGTGTCTCTGTTGCACCTCAAACGGTGGTTTGTTGTTGTTGTTGTTATTTTCTTTCTGGGGTGGGACAAATGTTTAGTTGGGGCGGGGATTATTTTAAGTTTAGCATAATTGTTTCTTGCTTTGTTTTTCTTTTACTATTTTTTTAGGTTATTGTATAGTTTGTATTTTGCTTTTTAAGTGGAAAGGGTCAGGGCTGCCTGGGAGGGGCCCTCAGCCAACAGAATGGCTGGGGCAGGTTCCCTACGGGTGGATGTATTGGAACACCCAATCTCTGTTATCGCGGGTGGGAGGAGCAGTTGCGCTAAGACCAGACCACGTCTTTACCGAAGATCTGGTTCTGACTCTGATTCTGATTCTCTGATTCTGGCTCTCTATCAAGGGCTGTTTCAGCCTCAGGCTGTGGCTGTTGCTCTGGTTCTGGCTCTTTCTCAGGCTCTGGTTCTGAATGAGGGCTTGGTTCTGGCACTGATTCAGGGCTCTGGCACTCTATCAAGGACTGTTTCAGACTTAGGCTGTGACTGTGGCTCTGGCTCTGTTTCCATTCTTACAATGAAATGTACACAAAACAATAATCTTTTCTATATAAATTTTCCAATACATTCTGAAAACATAATAAATCCTTAATTGTTGTCCACCTCCTTTTAGTTCCTTTATCACTCAAATGCTAGCATGGAGTCAAAACTATTATTGTATTTTTGAACGTATCTTGTATAACCATCCCATTTTTCTGCAAATTTTTGCTTTGAGATTTCTCTGAGTTTGCTAGTCAATTGAGCCGTCTCCACCAATTCCTGTAATTTGATTTGCCAATCTGTTATTTTTGAGCCTCGTGATCTTTCCATCCCTTGGCCACAAGTATACGAGCTGCTGCGGTTGCATACAAGAATACCTCTCTTAGATTTTTTGGGATCTCTTTATCTAAAATACTTCATAGAAATGCCTCTGTTTTTTTCGTAAAAGTTATCCCCATCATCTTTTTTAATACATCGTATATTCCCCCCCCCCCCAAAAAAAAATCTTAATCTTTTCACACGTCCACCACATGTGGCTCATGTCACCGTTATTTCCTCCACATCTCCAACAAGCATTCGCCAAATTTTTATACATTCTTGATCATCTGGAAGGAGTGAGGTACCACCTATGAGCCATTTTCATCATGTTCTCTCTTATATTATAGCTGGCTGTAAATTTCAAATTTACATTCCATCAGTTTCCCCCATCTTTTAGCATAATTGGACGGCCCACATCTTGGGCCCACTTTATCATTGAAGCCTTAACCTCCTCATCCATTACTTTGTAGTCTAAAAGAAGTCTATACATTTTTGCAATTATTTTGGTTTTACTATTCAGTAGTTCTCTTTCAAATCTTGAAGGCTCCTTTTCAAAACCTATCTGCTTATCCTCTCTGAACACTTCATTCACCTGGAAGTAATCTAGCCAACTAGAAAAGTGATCTTTTATTTTCTCATAACTTATCAATATTAGTTGACCCTCCCCCTCCCCCTTAATATTGTGTTATACTTTATCCAGTTCTCTTTGTTTTTTTATATATATTTATATTTGGTTTTTTAATGATATTTATTAAGGTTTTAAAAATTACAGAAAAAAGAAAAAAACAACAAAAAATTTAACAGGGCATACATTACAATACATAAAAAGAAAGACATAGAAAGGCAATACAACAATACAGCAAAAAGAAACAATAACACTGAAACACACATCCAATATTCCATATCTTTACCTTTCATTTACTTGTTTCATTGACCTCCTCGCACCTCCCTTTTTTGTATTCTAGTTCAATTAATTGTTTCAGCAAATTCTTTCCATCTATCTCAATTTTTGTTCTATAATTTATCTTAACGGTCTAACCTTAAATTTTTCATTTTGGCCCATTATCAATCAGCTTTTACTTAATTCTTTATTACATTTCTGCTAAAACCATATAACTTCATTCCAGCATCCTTCTAACATTCATTAATTTTGCAATGTTTTTGTAAATATACTTTAAATTTTTTCCAATCTTCTTCCACCGACTCTTCTCCCATTTTTAAACTTTCTTCTAATCTTCATCCATCGTCTCTTCTTCCTGGTCTCGGGTTTTGTCAGTCCTTTCTATCCCTTCCATCTAGTCCATCAACCTGGTGACCTTCTATCCGAGGCTCTTAAGTCTTTTCCATGTCCCTTCTGCAGGTCTTCTTAAAATTTATACCTGCACTTTACTTTGTCTTCTGCTGATCTTATTCTTAATTTCCTTCCTTTCTCACTGAGGGGTAGATCTCGGGGAAACTCCAACTTGACTGTATCTTTATCCCTTCTCGACAGGTCAGCCCATTCTCCATAGTCAGCACTGAAATCCAAAAGATATTTGAAGGCATATTTCAAAGTCCCTCCAAGGTTAAGGGCCCCCACAACTCCAAACTCCCCCTGGCCCAAAACCAGATCCCAAAAGTCAAAACATCCCTGCATAGGTGGATCTATCCAGCTTCCCATCTCCAAACCAAACAGTACTCCATCTCTTCAAATCTGACTTTCTCCAGGTTCAGTCGTCAGAGACAACAACTTATGTTCCTGCAAGGCTGTGACTCTCTCCATTTCTGTTACTTGAGGTTCAGCCACAACCTCCTCCTTTGTCTTCTGCACAACTTGCTCCATTTCTATTACTTGAGGTTCAGCAACAACCTCCTCCTTATTTTGGTTTTACTATTCAGTAGTTCTCTTTCAAATCTTGAAGGCTCCTTTTCAAAGCCTATCTGCTTATCCTGTCTGAACACTTCATTCACCTGGAAGTAATCTAGCCAACTAGAAAAGTGATCTTTTATTTTCTTATAACTTATCAATATTAGTTCACCCTCCTCCCTGTTACGCTATTGAAGCAATGCAGCCGCGAGCTGCTGGTAGCTTGAAAACAAAACATAATGGGAATGTTGGGACTGTTCCGTGGGAAACAGAGGGACAGTCAATTCATAGTGCAGAGGGCACCGGAATTAGCTCAGAGTGTAATATGAGCTGGACAGGAAGTGTTTGTTCTCTCTCGACTGCAGGAGTATGAAGAGAGCAGTCATGTTTTCTGTAATGCTGCAAAGACAGAAATAAAGGCATGTAAATACGTTTCTGTCTATCTCTTTCCCCTGTCCGGGGGGGGCAGGAAAGGGGGGGTGTTCTTCTCACGCTGAGAAGGATCACCTATCGTGACCTCTGCCTGGATCTTGCCGGGAAAGCAGACAGGGAGGTCAACAGGAGACCAAGCCGGGTGCCTGGGAGAGTTGCCAGTTTCTCCTGATAAAGGCTTGATTTCCGACATCTGGTAGCATGTAGCCGATGGTTTTGATCCATGAAAGCAACAAGAGAGGTTGATGGATCGTACTTCATCCTCTGCAAGGAGATAAGGAAGATATGGTAGCGTGCGGATGGAAGCTACAAGTACGTCTGAGCACCGGAGGAGGTGTTTTTGCTGAGCAACGGATTCCCTCAAGGTATGGTGATTTTATGGCTGTGAGAGTGAACGTGAATTGAAGCATTCTTCGGTTCACTGAGTGTCTGCTTTTGGATGAAAACAGCACTGAGAGAGAGCCACATTCTTCGCATTCCTGAGTCTTGATAAGCCAGTTGCTAAGCAACGAAACGTCAGTAAAGTGGAAAGTTACTAGCCAACGGAAAAGGGGCTGGGACTGTGAAAGGATGGAAAAACACTGGCAAAAATTCCAGCGTTTGTTTTGTCTGCTATCTCACTGCTCTTGGAGGGACTTTCAAAACAGCCTGCGTTTAGCTGCAAAGTGCAACGCAGTGAACAGCCAATAGACTCTTGGAATTTTACAGGCTTGAGAGTGAGAGCTGAGGCTTGGATTCAAAATGAATACCAAGAAGGGGGGAGGCTTACCTTACCCACCTCCACTGACTAATGACAATTATGTTGGGATACTGCCAGGGAGATATAGTCCATCATGGCCCCAAGCCGGCTGCCGGACGATCCATCGATCCCTGCAGTCACGCAGCTTCTAGCGACACGAGTTTCCTGGAAATACCTTGCCACATTCCTGGGCTCGTGCACACTCTTTATTAGCAGATAATGCACACAGCAGAAGATGCACAGCAGGAGAGCATATCTACAGACTTTATTTAGTGTTGATCAGAACAAAGAAAAACATGACCGTTCTGAGTCAGTGTCTCCGACCGACTGAGAAATCGAAAGCAACAGCAAACATAAGCATCCTGTGAACAGGACATGCGCAGACTCTGTGACTCACAAAGCCTGCTCCCTTTTAAGGTGGAACGGAAATATCCTAACATCCTCCCCCTTTCCGTGTAACCTGTAGTACATGTGGTTCAACCCAATTGCAACCTTTGTATGTAAACCTTAAGTTGTTCTCTGTTAACAACCTTAGACAACAGATCAGCAGGAATTTCATTTCCTGGCATGTAGGACACCTGAATGAGTCCTTTCTGAATACACACTCTTGCACGATGTAGCTTAATCTGCAAGTACTTGGTCCTTTGCTTGCAACTCTCTGAGTTCAGCAAAGCCAAACACGATCTATTGTCTTGATACATTTGTACAGGACATTTTACAGACACTCTGATGTCCTTAAACAGTTGCATCAACCATTCACAATCCATGAGTGAAAAAGACAGAGCATTGAGTTCTGCTTCACAGGAACTTAGGCTCACTGTTGTCTGCTTCTTGCACAACCAGTCAAACAGGCAGTGGTTGTACATGTAGCATACTCCAGAAGTGCTAGTACCATCTGTGGTGTCACTTCCAAAACTTGCATCAGCAAAGGTTTCAAGACCCCACCTGTCTTTTGACTGGTGAACCTCAGCCTGTAGTGCATAGTCCCTTTCAAATAGCGGGCTATGCGCTTCAGAGCTTTCCAATCCTGAACCGTAGGATTGTTGGCATGTCTGCTAAGCAGGTTACAGCTTACAGCTATGTCAGGTCTTGAGCATCTAGCAATGAAATTCAACTTGCCTAGAATGCATCTGTACAGCGTTGTGTCAGAAAACACTTCAGCAGTACTGTCCACCTGGTAACCTGTCACCATCGGTGTGTCTGTTGGGTTTGCATCAACCAAATTCAACCTGGTTAACACATCAGCAATTTTCTGTGTTTGGTATACCAGAAAATTACCTGCTTGGTCCCTCTCCACCTGCAGAGAAAGATAGTTGGATACCTCACCAAGATCCTTCATGTCAAAGTGTTCCTTCAGCTGAGCTAGGGTGCTTTGGTACTGTAATGGGATTTGGGGTTGCTTGTGCGTAAACTGCAAACTGCTCCAAGCTATTCGTATAGCTAAAACTTTCCCTGGTTTGACAGCCCTTGAAACGCGACTGTCTTAGTCACTGGCAGAATCCGTCAGTGGGCGGGACCTAAATTTCTTCCAACATAAAAGTTGCTTGACTCCAAGTCTCCTCCTAGATTCTCTGCGTGGAAGCCTTCTGCGCAGCGTGGGCGTGCCAAGCGGAGGTCCTGTGCTCTCTCCGCTGATTTCACTTGAAGAGTCTCTGAGCCTCCCCTCCGCCGTACTCTCAACTTCCCCTTTCTCCCTGGTGTCCCCTGGATTTCCTTCCCCCGTGGACTCTCTCTCTCTCTCCTTGCTAGTTCCCTCCCCTGCGTAACTGGAGCGTCTTACTTCTCCTCTTCCCTCTGATGGCAGTTCCCTGACATCCACCTCCCTCCCAGGGCCCTCCCCCTCTCCCGTCCGTTCCTTGGACGGCGATGCGGGAAACCCCGGGAAGGAGCTATCCCCTTCCTCAGAGGATTCAAACACTGCTCTCCATCTGTTGCTATCTCTTTCCGCTGCCCAATCTCCCCAGTCGGATTCCTCTCCTTCGGCTTCCCCTCCTTCCTCCTCTTCTTTTTTTTTTTTATAAAAAAATTTATTGGCTTTTCACATTTTATAAAGACATGACACACACAAAAAAGACAAAGACAAAAACATGTATAGTTTCAAAAATCCTACTTTCTTAACCTTGTTCCTTGACTTCCCCCCACCCCCCTTCATGCATCCCAATTCCCATAATTATGTCGGCAAATTATTATTTCTCCTCTTTACCATCTTAATATTACATCTTTTATGAAAAGTAAGTTCTTTCCTAAGTTGGACTCAAATTCCCTTCCATCGATTTCCCATTTTGTATTCGATAAAAGTCATATTAACTAAACCCAAAAGTCATAGGTGTTTTAAAAGTTCTATTTTCCCCTCCCTCCCATCCCCGATTTTCGTCCCTTCCCCAATACGTGTCCAGAATAACAGTTCTTAGCCTTGATTCCTCACATCCGAGGCTTTCAAGTCTCTTTCAGTCCCTCTCCGCCGGTCTTGTTGGTAGTCCTTTATGTTGGTCGTCGAATCTCGAAGGAGTTCTATCCCCATCGAACCAGGTTTTCTTCCCACAAGAGTATTTAAGAACAACTGCTGCAAAAGTTCCACAAGCCATTCATCTTCAGAGTGGAGGCCCCAATCATATTTCTTCTTTGTTTTAAGTTCCTGTATTCCATGTACTCCAGGGGCCTCCTCCTTCATCTTTCGCATCTTTCGCAGATTTGTAATCCATGTGGTCCAAAAGTCTCCTTGCTTATACTCCACTAGTGTAAGCTTCTGGTTGGTACTTTCCATCTGTACTTTCTCCTTTCCTTGTTTAGTCTCCTCCACTTCTTGAGATATCATTTCCAATTCAGCTGCAGATTCTTTCTCATTTAAGTCCTCAATACATTCAGCAGAGCTGCTTATTCCAGAAGTCAAGGTCGTGAGTTGTTTATTCATAGCCAGACTCTGCTCTTGTAAAATTCCCACCAAATAAAACATTCTTTCGATTTCAGCTAGTAACTTTCCATCCGCAGCCATTGTAATGTCACAGAATTCCCCCTAGAGGGAATCTGGTTACTTAGTAATCTTTTTCCAACAAACCTCTGACTCGTTGTTGTTTCTTTGTTTCCAACAATTTTAGTTCAATTGTAGCTCATTTTAGTCCAGAGAGATCTTAAATAACAATTTTTCAGCTTTAAACTGCCCGTTTGACAGCTTTGACAGCTGTCAAACTCCGTATTCCTCTTCCACAGACTCAAACACAGGACGCTCCCGGGCCCGGGAGGGGGGGGTTGTACACAACAGAAAGAAAACTTCTAAAATTCCACTCTTACACTCCAGCTCAAAATTTCTTTTTGCCAAATCGTGGAAGTTAATATCTTTTTTAACTCACCCCACAAAGGGTAGGCTCTCCAGCTTAGTTCTTCTATTGTTGCTTTAGATTGTCTGCAAAAGAGGGGTGCGGACTTCCCTTTAACACACACCCCGGTCGTACCGAATTCACGAATAAATATTTTAAAGTCCAAATTCCGCTTTACTCACGGGTTATTTCTTTTCCAGCCGAATTCAGGGAAAAAAGTCAGCGCTCTTCAGCCATGGCACACGGCTTCGCTCCACTGGGGTAGCGGTCTACTCCCAGCACCGCGCCGCTCTCCGTACCCTCTCCGAAGCCTTTAAAAAGGCTCTTCGTGGGTCAGAGGGGGCGTTTAAGGTGCCCACCGAGTCACCAGGTCCGCAGGCATCCGCGCCTGTGGTTTTTAAGGGTCTCTGCGTCGCCGTCGCGGCAAGACCCGTCTCCAGCGGAGCCGATTCCCTCCGGAGCTCGGAGGGAATCCGCCATTAGCTGTTCGCGCTAACCCGGAAGTCCCTCCTTCCTCCTCTTCTGAGGCTGGCCACCCCTCAAACTCTTCTACATCCTCCGTGGTGCCAAATTGCTCACCCCAGAATCTTCCAAGGGGTTTGGGCTTCCTTGGGAACCTGCTATGAAACTCCTCCTGCAGATAGTCATCCCTGATCTCTTCCGCAGGAACCCAAGCGTTTTCCGACTCTGGTTCCCCTTCCCAGGCCACCAAATATTCCACCCTTCTCCCTCTCCACCTTGAATCGAGGATTTCCGCTGCCTGACCACTGAATTCCCTTTCCTCCACCCGTGGATGCCTGGGGATTTCTCTTTCTCCTCCCTGCAATTCCCACCCTTCCCGGTACGGTGAGAGCAAGGACCTGTGGAACACCGGGTGTAGCTTCATGTTGGTGGGCAATTTTAGTCTAAAGGTCACTGGATTTACCTGCTGCGTTACTTCAAAGGGTCCCAGTCGTCTCGGCTGTAATTTCTTACACCCCCCTTTGAACGGTAACCCTTTGGTTGACAACCACACCTGATCCCCAACCCTTATTCTCTCCCCTTCTCTTCGGTGCTTGTCTGCCTGCCTCTTGTATACTTCCTTAGCCCTCTCCAGGTTAGCCTTAAGTTGTTGGTGTAAAGCTTCCATTTCTTCCACAAATTGTTCGGCCGCCGGCACACTCCACCTCCCCTCCCCCTCCCCTGGGAAGGCCCTGGGGTGACACCCATAATTCGCCATGAAGGGACTCATCCCCGTGGACACATGTTCAGCGTTATTGTATGCAAATTCGGCCAGCGCTAGCTTTTCCACCCAATCGTTCCCCCTTTCGTTGACGTAGCAGCGAAGGTACTGCTGAAGTACGCTATTAGCTCTTTCTGCTTGTCCGTTGGTCTCCGGGTGTCTGGCCGTCGAGAAGCTCACTTCGATCTCCAGCAGGCCCATGAGCTTCTTCCAGAATCTGGAAGTAAATTGTCTGCCTCTGTCGGACAAAACCCTCAAGGGGGCGCCATGCAACCTGAAAACGCGATCTATAAACAGCCTAGCTGTCTCCTCTGCTGTCACTGCATGCGAGCAAGCAATAAAATGGCACATTTTGGTCATCAAGTCCACTACCACCATGACTGCTGTTTCCCCCCTGGACTTGGGTAAATCGGTCATAAAATCTATGGATACCACCTCCCATGGCCTTTCCGGGGTGGGTAACGGCTCCAGTAACCCCGCGGGTGGTGCCCTCTCCCCTTTAGCCCTCTGGCAGCGCTCGCACCCCCTTACGTATTCTCTGACATCTTCCCTCACTCTTGGCCACCAGAACTGCCTGGTGACTAGCAACATGGTTTTGTGTTGACCAAAATTTCCCGCCGTGGGGTTATCATGTAGTTGTTTGAGTACTTTTCTCCTCAAGTCCCCTTCTGGTATGTGCAATGCTCCCTTATAGTACAGCGCCCCCTCCTTTTCCTCAAACCCCCCCTGATTTTCTTCTGCGTCTCGTATCTCCCTGATTTTAGTTTGTGCGTACTCGTCATTCCTCGTCAACCCGGTTAGTTCTTGTCTCCCTATCAACACTCCCCCACACACCCATCGGTCCTCGGGTATCACATGTCGTGCTTCTGGTTCTCCCTCTCCTTCCACGTACTCTGGTTTACGGGAGAGGGCGTCTGCCCTGACGTTTTCTTTTCCGGGCACATACTGAATTTCAAAGAAGAACTTGGAAAACTCCTGTGCCCATCGCACCTGTCTTTGGTTGAGAACTCAAGCAGTCCTCCAATATTCCAGGTTTTTGTGGTCCGTGCACACCTGGATCTTGTGCTTCGCGCCTATCAGGAAATGTCTCCAACGTCGAAAGGCTTCATGAATTGCCAGTAATTCCCGGTCATACACTGTGTAGTTCTGCTCTGACTTGTTCAGCTTCCTAGAAAAAAAAGGCACACGGCTTCCACTCTGATCGATTTCCTGGCTGGAGCAGCACGGCTCCGACCACTCTGTCTGACGCGTCTGTTTCCACCCTCATAGGCTTCTGCAGATCCACGTGTAAGAGTTGCTCCTCCGAAGCGAACACCCTCTTTAGCTTTTCAAAAGACTCCTGAGCTGCTGCTGTCCATTCAAACTTCTTCTTGCTGCTGAGACAATCAGTTATGGGTGCTGTTAGGTGGGCGAAGTTCTTGATGAACTTTCTATAGAAGTTTCCAAACCCCAGGAACCTCTGCACGTCCTTCCGGGTCTTGGGAGCCTTCCATTCTAGTACTGCCTGCACCTTGCCTGGGTCCATTGCCAGGCCTTTGTCTGACAACCTGTAACCCAGGAACTCCACCTCTCAGGCGTGGAATTGGCATTTCTCCAGTTTGACCCACAGCTGGTGCTCCTGCACCCTTTTCAGCACTTCCCTGACATCTTTTACATGCTGCTCCTTGTTCTCTGAGTAGATAAGCACGTCGTCCAGGAAGGCCACACAATTCTTGTACAGCAGGGACCCCAGCACGTGGTGCATGAATGCTTGAAATGTGCTGGAACCCGATTGTAATCCGAAGGGCATCACGAGGTACTCAAAGGCCCCCAGAGGGGTGAACATCGTGGTTTTCCATTCATCCCCCTCCCTCATCCTTATCAAATTGTACGCCCCTCGAAGGACCAACTTGGTAAAAACCTTCCCTTTCCTTACCCTGGCCAAAATGTCATCAATCCTGGGCATTGGGAAGGTCACTGGTTCCGATACCCGGTTGACGGACCGGTAATCTACGACCAAGCGGGGCTCCTTGGAGTCTCTTTTGTCCACAAAGAACATTGGACTGCCCCCCACCGCCCTTGAGAAACGTGACTCAAAGAAGTAGGAGGCCCAGGGTTCGTTCAGATTGTTTAGAATTACACAATCGCTTTGAGGTCCTCTCCCCTAGCATGGAAGACGAAGAGCAGACTCCGTTTGAGGATCTCTCCCTCATTTCAGTCAATCAGGTAAATGAAGACGAGCAGCAAAGTCAGTCCTCAGGGAATGTGCAGGCGACCTTGGAACGGACAGCTCATGGAAGAACCCCGACCAAACCTAAGAGGAGGCGTGTAGTGGTGATAGGGGATTCCCTACTGAGGGGAACAGAAGCAGTGATCTGTGGGCCTGACAAGATGTCTCGGGAAGTGTGCTGTCTCCCCGGGGCTAAGATCCAAGATGTAACTGAACGACTGCAAGGAATCATAAAACCCACTGACAAATACCCCTTCCTCTTGGTTCATGTGGGAACCAATGACACTGCAAGCAATAGCCTCCAGAAGATCAAAAGAGACTACGAGGCTCTCGGCAGGAAATTGAAGCAACTAAATGCACAAATTGTCATCTCATCTGTCCTCCCAGTTGAACGACGTGGCCCAGGGAGAGAGGGAAAAATAGTGGAAGTGAACAGCTGGCTTCGCAGATGGTGTAAACAGGAACGGTTTGGATTCTTAGATCACGGACTGCAGTTTCTTGAAGATGGACTTCTGGCAAGCGATGGGCTGCACCTCACAACAGTTGGGAGAAATGTTTTTGCCAAAAATCTCAGAAACCTCATCAGGAGGGCTTTAAACTGACTAATGTGGGGGAGGCAGACAGTGCTCCTGAAGGTAGGAGCCTATCAATTGATGAAGATGATCATCCAAATGTCATAGACCAAATGGAGCAAACAGCACGCAGACCTAGTGGTGGGAGGAAAAAATCCTTAAATAAGAGACACGGGGGAATGATTAATGGACTTCAATGCCTGTACACTAATGCACAAAGCATGGGAAATAAACAAGATGAGCTTGAGCTCTTGGTACAGCAAACTAAATATGACATAATAGGCATCACTGAAACCTGGTGGGATAAGTCCCACGATTGGAATGTAATAATGGGGGGATGCAATCTATTTCAGAGAAACAGACCAGACAAGAAAGGAGGAGGAGTGGCGTTATATGTCAGGGATGTGTATACCTGTGAAGAGATCCAAGATTTAGATCCTCAAAGCCAAAGTGAGAGCATTTGGGTCAAAATTAAGGGAGAGAAGAATAACAGAGACCTCATTGTGGGAGTTTACTATAGATCCCCAAGCCAAACGGAGGACATAGATGATGCCTTCCTGGAACAGATGGCCAAGCATGCAAAAGGAAGGGAGATAGTAGTAATGGGGGACTTCAATTACCCGGATATTTGTTGGATGTCAAACTCAGCCAAGAGCATAAGGTCAAACAGATTCCTCACTGGCCTTGCAGACAACTTCATTGTCCAGAAAGTGGGAGAAGCAACAAGAGGAACATCCATTTTAGATCTGGTCCTAACCAATGTTGATGACCTGGTTAGTGGGGTAGAAGTGGAAGGATCATTAGGCGCGAGTGATCATGCTCTTCTGAAGTTTACTATACAGCGGAAAGGAGCAGCCAAGCATACTAGGACTCAATTTCTTGACTTTAAGAAAGCCGACTTCATAAAACTTAGGGAAGTGCTGGGTGAGATCCCATGGACAGAAATACTAAAAGGAAAGGGAGTTCATGATGGCTGGGAGTTTGTTAAGAGGGAGATACTAAAAGCACAACGTCAGGCAATACCTATGAGACGGAAATATGGAAGGTGCCTAAAGAAGCCAGGGTGGCTATCTAAAGAACTTTTAACTGAGTTAAGATTTAAAAAGGATGTGTACAAAAAATGGAAAAGGGGGAAAACCACCAAAGAGGAATTCAAACAAATAGCCAGCACGTGTAGACACAAAGTCAGAAAAGCTAAAGCACAGAATGAACTCAGGCTTGCTAGAGAGGTTAAAAGCAACAAAAAAGGCTTTTATGGGTATGTTCGTAGCAAAAGGAAGAACAAAGAAACAGTGGGGTCACTCAGAGGAGAAGATGGTGAAATGCAAACAGGGGACACAGAAAGGGCTGAACTCCTCAATGCCTTCTTTGCCTCAGTCTTCTCCGATAAGGAAAACAATGCCCGACCTGAAGAATTTGGAGCAAATGATTCAGCAAAGGAAACACAGCCCAGAATAACTAAGGAGATAGTACAAGAATACTTGGCCAGTTTAGATGTATTCAAGTCTCCAGGGCCAGATGAACTGCATCCAAGAGTATTAAAAGAACTGGCAGATGTGATCTCAGAACCACTGGCAGTCATCTTTGAGAATTCCTGGAGAACAGGCGAAGTCCCGGCAGACTGGAGGAGGGCAAATGTGGTCCCTATTTTCAAAAAGGGGAAAAGAGAGGACCCAAATAATTACCGCCCAGTCAGTCTGACATCAATACCAGGGAAGATTCTGGAGCAGATCATTAAGCAAACAGTCTGTGCGCACCTAGAAAGGAATGCTGTGATCACCAATAGTCAGCATGGATTTCTGAAAAATAAGTCATGTCAGACTAACCTGATCTCGTTTTTTGACAGAATTACAAGCCTGGTAGATGAAGGGAATGCAGTGGATATAGCCTACCTTGATTTCAGCAAGGCATTTGACAAGGTGCCCCATGATATTCTTGTAAAGAAACTGGTAAAATGCGGTCTTGACTATGCTACCACTCAGTGGATTTGTAACTGGCTGACTGACCGAACCCAAAGGGTGCTCATCAATGGTTCCTCTTCATCCTGGAGAAGAGTGACTAGTGGGATGCCACAGGGTTCTGTCTTGGGCCCAGTCTTATTCAACATCTTTATCAACGACTTGGATGATGGACTCAAGGGCATCCTGATCAAATTTGCAGATGACACCAAACTGGGAGGGGTGGCTAACACCCCAGAGGACAGGATCACACTTCAAAACGACCTTGACAGATTAGAGAACTGGGCCAAAACAAACAAGATGAATTTTAACAGGGAGAAATGTAAAGTATTGCACTTGGGCAAAAAAAATGAGAGGCACAAATACAAGATGGGGGACACCTGGCTTGAGAGCAGTACATGTGAAAAGGATCTAGGAGTCTTGGTTGACCACAAACTTGACATGAGTCAACAGTGTGACGCGGCAGCTAAAAAAGCCAATGCAATTCTGGGCTGCATCAATAGGAGTATAGCATCTAGATCAAGGGAAGTAATAGTGCCACTGTATTCTGCTCTGGTCAGACCTCACCTGGAGTACTGTGTCCAGTTCTGGGCACCACAATTCAAGAAGGACACTGACAAACTGGAACGTGTCCAGAGGAGGGCAACCAAAATGGTCAAAGGCCTGGAAATGATGCCTTATGAGGAACGGTTAAGGGAGCTGGGCATGTTTAGCCTGGAGAAGAGGAGGTTAAGGGGTGACATGATAGCCATGTTCAAATATATAAAAGGATGTCACATAGATGAGGGAGAAAAGTTGTTTTCTGCTGCTCCAGAGAAGCGGACACGGAGCAATGGAACCAAACTACAAGAAAGAAGATTCCACCTAAACATTAGGAAGAACTTCCTGACAGTAAGAGCTGTTCGACAGTGGAATTTGCTGCCAAGGAGTGTGGTGGAGTCTACTACTTTGGAGGTCTTTAAGCAGAGGCTTGACAACCATATGTCAGGAGTGCTCTGATGGTGTTTCCTGCGTGGCAGGGGGTTGGACTCGATGGCCCTTGTGGTCTCTTCCAACTCTATGATTCTATGATTCTATGATTCTCGTATAAAGCCCCTCTTCAGGTTCTTGTCAATGAACTTCCGCAACTCCTGCATCTCCCTGTCCGACATGGTGTACAGCTTACCCACTGGTAACTGAGCCCCTGGGAGTAGGTTGATCTGGCAGTCAAAGGGCCTGTGAGGGGGTAGTCTATCCGCCTCTTTCTCGCTGAAGACTTCTTCCAGGTCTGCATACTGAGGTGGTACTCTCACCTTTTCTCCCACCGCCATCCCTGCCACCCTGGCTACTGCCATCCTTGGGGTTTCCCCTTCGTGGCAGTGCTCTACGCAGTGAATTGACCCTAAGGTGACTGTTCGCTGGTGCCACCCCACTACTGGATCGTGCAGTGCCAGCCAGCTCATTTCCAGTATGATTGGTGGCCCTGCTAATGTGGCAACGTGAAAGGCAATTGTCTCAGTGTGTCTGGAGACCCTCATTTTCATGGGAGGGGTCTGGTGGGTCACTTCCCCCCTCCCAAGAGTTCTCTCCCATCAATGGTTGTTACTTGCAGGGGGTGTTCGAGAGGCACCACCTGGAGTTGGTGTTCTAGTGCAAAATCCCTGCTAAAGAAGTTGCAAGAGCTGCCAGAATCCAGCAATGCCTTCACCTTAATAGGGTGTCCGTTGGGGAGCTCTAACACCACCTCTATGGCTATGGCTGCCCGGGGGGGGGGGGTCTGGTTTGGGCACCTTCACTGGTTGCTCGCCTGGCTGCTGTGCCCGCTCTCCTGCAGCCAAGCCTTGCCGTTTCCCTGCTCCTGCTCTCCCCCAGCGGCCCCCACCATTCCTTGCCACGCCTTTCTCTAAGGGAAGACTCTGGCAAAATGTCCTGGCTGTAGGCAGAGAAAACACTTCCTGGTCGTTTTCCCCTCTTTCTTGCGAACTTCGCCGGAGTTTGAAACCCCGTGCGCGCGCACTCCTCCAATTTCCATTGGTTCCGCGGGCGGCGCGGGCGGTGCAGGTGGCTCAGGCACGTCTGGAATGCGATTGTCATGCCAACGCTCCGCTCTCCCTTCCCGCCTTTCCAGAGCGCGCGCCTCTTGGCGTACTCCCACAGCAAGCGCCATTTTAGTCAGCTGGTCCATCGATTGCGGGCGGGGCGAGTGGGAAAGTTCATCTTTTACCCAAGAGGATAAGCCTTCCTCAAATAGCATTTGTACTGGTTCGGAACCCAGTTCCCACCCGAGTTTGTGGATTAGCATGGCAAATCGTGACCAGTACTCTCTCACTGATTGGTTCCCTTGTTTGCACGCCATCAGCTCCTTGCGTGTCACGCTTTGCTCCACATCACTTGAGAACATATGGTCCATGGCGCTAAAAAATTTCCTCAAGTCCTTTAAGGCGGCATTCTCCGATGCCATTAAGGGCCTAATCCATTTTCTGGCCCCGCCTTATAGGTTCCCTATCACAAAAGCGACCCTCCCCCCATCATCTACAAAGTCCTCATACTGCAGGTCCAGCGCATATTGCACTTCTGTCTTAAATGCATTATAGTCTCTGGGGTTGCCTGAAAACTTCTGCACTAGTCCCGGTACCTTCCTTGTGATGGGGGAGGGCTTCCCTTGGGCATCCTGAGTCCGCCTTTCATCCAGCCTTGCCGCTAGTATAGCCAGTTGCTGCTCCAACTCTCTGTTTCTCTCTTCGAGCGTTGGTTCCTTCCTGGCCCCCTCTCCAGCGCCTGCTCCTCCAGCTTGACTCATGACGCTGCCTCTGCTGCTCTCCGCACAAGCAACGAGAGGACTGACAAATTGCTGTAATGGGATTTGGGGTTGCTTGTGCGTAAACTGCAAACTGCTCCAAGCTATTCGTATAGCTAAAACTTTCCCTGGTTTGACAGCCCTTGAAACGCGACTGCCTTAGTCACTGGCAGAATCCGTCAGTGGGCGGGACCTAAATTTCTTCCAACATAAAAGTTGCTTGACTCCAAGTCTCCTCCTAGATTCTCTGCGTGGAAGCCTTCTGCGCAGCGTGGGCGTGCCAAGCGGAGGTCCTGTGCTCTCTCCGCTGATTTCACTGGAAGAGTCTCTGAGCCTCCCCTCCGCCGTACTCTCAATTTCCCCTTTCTCCCTGGTGTCCCCTGGATTTCCTTCACCCGTGGACTCTCTCTCTCTCTCCTTGCTAGTTCCCTCCCCTGCGTAACTGGAGCGTCTTACTTCTCCTCTTCCCACTGATGGCAGTTCCCTGACAGGTACAAAGCCTGATTCTTCCAAAACATCAGAAGATCATCAACAAAACATAAGCAATACAGTTTGTTTTGCCCCTCCTCCTTGACAAAGACACATGGATCAGCTTTGCCCTGGTGATAACCTAGAGAAAGCAATGTCTCAGTGAGTTTTGTGTTCCAACACCTGGCACTCTGCTTGAGACCATATAAGGATTTCCGCAGTTTACAGACCATTCCCTTCTGTATCTGCACCCCATCATGTGGAAGCATGTACAGCTCCTCGTTCAAAACCCCGTACAAAAAAGCTGTATTAATGTCATGATGGGTAACATGCAGTTTCTCCTCCGCAGCGATCTTGAGCATCAGCCGAATGCTCTCATATTTGACTGTGGGTGAGTAGGTCTCGTGGTAATCCTGTACTGGTACCTGTGAAAAACCTCTGGCAACCAATCTGGCTTTGTGTCTGACTACCTTGCCATTCTGGTCTGTCTTGGCCTTGAAGACCCATTTGCTGCCAACCAGTCTCATCCCTGGGACTACCGGTACCAGTTCCCAAGTTTGGTTCCTGTTCAAGGAATCAACTTCAGCCTTCATGGCATTAAGCCAAAGCTCAGCATCTTTAGAGGTTAACTCCTGAACCTCTTTGAAGCTTGAAGGTTCCCATACCTTCTCTGAGCTACTAAGAACAGCAGTTGCTGTCTTAGCAAACTCATCAGCATATCTCTTTGGAAGTCTGCCCTTTGTGGCCCTCTCAGATCTGTGTACCAGACGCAAGTCTTCTTGACTCATCTCCTCTTTCTTAGGAGAAAAATGACCAATGGTGAACAGTGGTTCTTCCAGTTCATTGTCAGACACATCAGATGGTCTGACTGAGGCCTTTGCGCTCTTATAGTCTGCTGTGTCATCACTGTCACTGACATCAGCAGCAGCGCCGCCCACTGAGCTGGAATCCGAACTCTGATCATCATCATCATCCTCAGCTTCCTCAGCTGCCTCAACATTATCTGCTTTCTTCACATCACCTTCATCCTCCTCTGGGTAACTCTGGAAAATTCCCACATTTCCCCCCCACTTGGGATTGTACTCAACACTCTTTGTGAACTTAATGGACTTAGAGTCGGTCATCCATACCCTGTATGCACCTTTTTCGTACCCCATGAACAAATCATGTGCCCCACGCTTCCCAAGCTTGTTGCTCTGTGGGGTGTGTACCCACATGTCAGAAGCAAATATTCTCATGTGCTTGATGTTGGGTTTCTTACCAAACATCTTCTCATAGGGGGTACAACCAATAGGTGATGACAATGTGCGATTAAAAGTGTAAACAAAATTCGACAGAGCCTCCCCCCAAAGCTTATCAGGGAGATTGGCATCATGCAACAAGGTTTTCAGTTCTTGCAGCAACATTTGATTTGCTCGCTCTGCAAGTCCATTCATCCATGGCGATCTAGGCGTTGACAAGTTATGCTGGATTCCCTTCTCAGTCAGGAAAGCTTCAAACTGCTGAGAAGTGAACTCCCCGCCCCGATCAGTAAAGAGACAGCCAATACGTTTACCGTGAACATTCTCCAACCAAGCACAGAATGCCTTGAACTTAGGAAACGCTTGCGATTTCTGCTCGAGCATAAACACATGAATGTACCTGGAAAAAGAATCAATTAGAACCATGAAGTACCTTGCTCCCCCCAAAGAGGGCGCAAGTGGACCTACCAGGTCTGCGTGCACTAGCTGGTAGGGTTTGGAAGCCTGCCTGCTAGACTCCTTGCCTTTTGGAGCAACCTTCACCTTGTTCTCTGCACAAGATACACATTTCATGTGAAACTTACAGGGTTTGATGTTCAAACCCTCAACCATCTCTGGCATCTTGGCCAGTGCCTTCCAAGAGAGGTGACAAAACCTTCTGTGTGCATCGTGAATGCATCCTGCATGAAGAACTTTGTTAGTTTGTGCAACACAACAAGAATCAGCATTAGACACAGCAACAGCACCATTGTCATCATAAGTTATACAGAACAAACCATCGATAAACTTTGCATGCAAAATGTCCTCTTTGCCTTTTCTGATGACACAGACGCGCCTCTTGAAGGAAATCTCAAAACCACGCCCAGTAAGCTGTGGGACACTGAGCAAATTGTCTGCAGCACCTGGAACATATAGTACATCTTTGATGGTAGTGTGCAGACTTGCCAGTCTCACAGTCCCTTCTCCTGCGATTCGCAACATCTTTCCATCAGCCAGGTGGAGCTCACCTTCTTGAGGTTTGAAGGAGATAAAGAGATGGCGGTCTTTTGAGACATGGCGGGTACACCCCGAATCAATAACAAACCTGCCCTGGGCCGTTGGAGCAGTCTTTCTGGCAAGCAAAACCTTGTTTTCCACCGGCGTGGGCTTTTGCAGCTTGCCCCCCTGCTCCTGGCCATCAGACATGCCTTTAGCCTTTGGTGAAGCTGTGCCAGCAAACAAAGCCTTGTTTTCCATTGGCGTGGGCTCTTCACCCCCCCTCTGCTTCTGGCCATCTGCAGGCATCTGCCTCTGTTTACTTCTGGCCTTCCGGTATCTGTGAGAATGACCTTGGCTCCCATGAGAAACAGAGTTCTCAGCTGCCGACTCCTTGGCTCCCCCTGGAGGCTGGAATGCTGCCTGGGATGACATCACAGTCAGCTCCCCCTGCAGCTTGCAACCGGTGCCCTCAGCATCCCTGCATTCACTCGCATTCTGGGAAACAGCCAGGACCTCCGATGCAGTCAAACTCTGGGCTGGGATGACTGGCAGTTGGGCTATCTTCAAAGCATTCCACATCTTACGTGCAGTCACGTTGCCAGCTAACGTTTTAATTTCCTCCAGAGAGATGGACAAGACTATTACGTCAAAGGCCCTCGAATTCTGGGCTCTCCATCTATCTGTCAGAGGAACTGGAGGGGCTTCAGACACAGTATGCCACACTCCAAACTGACGCAGCAAACTCTCACACCATTTTGCCCAGGTTTTATAATTGTGCCGATTTAACTTTGGGCACTCAGCAGCCTCAGAAGCTTGGAAAAACTCCATTCCAGTTCTGTTCTAAATGTTTTTTAACTTCTTCCGTTGTTTCATTTCCTTCCTTATAGATTTCTCTAAAGAATTCAAGAAATCGTTTATTTCTTTAGGGTTGTTTATTATTTTGCCTTTGCACTTAACTCTATTTATAAGCCTTTCTGCCTCTCTCTTCTTTAATTGCCATGCTAATAACCAGGCTCAGGTTCTGTTTCAGGCTGTGTCTCTGTTTCAGGCTCTGGCGCTGTATCAAGCACTGTTTCAGGCTCAGGCTTCTGCTCTTTATTAGGCTTTGTCTCAGTCTTTGACTCTAGCACTTATTCTAGCTCTATTTCAGGCTCGGCCTGTGTCTCAGCCTTTGTCTCTGTTTCACGCTGTTTCTCTGTTTCAGGCTCCGACGCTGTTTCAAGCCCTGTATCTGTCTCTGCCTCTGTTTCAGGCTCTGGCACTCTATTAAGTACTGTTTCTGGCTCTGGCTCTCTTTCAGGCTCTGGTTCTGAATTAGGGTTTTGTTCTGGCTCTGGCTGTGTCTCTGGATCTGGCTGTGTCTCTGCTTCAGGCTCCTATGCTGTATCAAGCACTGTATCAGGCTCTGCCTCTCCCTCTGCCCCTGGCTACATTTAAGCGTCAGGCTCAGTTTCAGACAGTGTCTCTGTTTCAGGATCCAGCACTCTATCAAGCACTATTTCAGAATCAGGCTGTGGATCTCGGCTGTGGTTCTAGGCTCCGTCTGTGGCTCTGTCTGTGGCTCTGGCTCTCTTTCAGGGTCTGGTTCTGAATGAAGATCTGGTTCTGACTCTGATTCAGGGTCTCATGATGGCTCTTCCTCTGCCTCTGACCCAGCTATGTTTCAGGGTCTGGCTCTCTTTCAGGCTCTGGTTCTGAATTAGGGTTTTGTTCTGGCTCTGGCTGTGTCTCTGGCTCTGGCTCCAGCTCCAGCTCCGGCACTGTATAAAGTACTGTTGCAGACTCAGGCTGTGGCTCTAGGCTGTGGCTGCAGCTATGTTTTGCGCTCCGGCCCTGTATCAAGCCCTATTTCTGGCTCTGGCTCTGGCTCTGGCTCTGGCTCTGGCTCTGGCTCTGGCTCTGGCTCTGGCTCTGGCTCTGGCTCTGGCTCTGGCTCTGGCTCTGGCTCTGGCTCTGGCTCTGGCTTTCTTTCAGCTCTGGCTCTGGCTCTGGCTTTCTTTCAGTTCTGGCTCTGAATGAGGCTCTGGCTCTGGCTCTGATTCAGGGTCTCACTCTGGCTCTGGCACTCGATCAAGGACTGTTTCAGACTCAGGCTGTTGCTGTGGCTCTGCCTCTGTTTCAGGCTCAGGCTCTGTTTGAGGCTGTGTCTCTGTTTCAGGCTCCGGCACTGTATCAAGTACTGTTGCAGACTCAGGCTGTGGCTCGTGGCTGTGGCTGTGGCTGCTGCTCTTGTTCGGCCTGTGGCTCTTTTTCAGGCTCTGGTTCTGAATAAGGGCTTGGTTATGGCACTGATTCAGGGTCTCGCTCTGTCTCTGGCTGTGTCTCTGTTGCACCTCAAACGGTGGTTTGTTGTTGTTGTTATTTTCTTTCTGGGGTGGGACAAATGTTTAGTTGCGGCGGGGATTATTTTAAGTTTAGCATAATTGTTTCTTGCTTTGTTTTACTTTTACTTTTTTTTAGGTTATTGTATAGTTTGTATTTTGCTTTTTAAGGGGAAAGGGTCAGGGCTGCCTGGGAGGGGGCATCAGCCAACAGAATGGCTGGGGCAGGTTCCCTACGGGGGGATGTATTGGAACACACAATCTCTGTTATCGCGGGTGGGAGGAGCAGTTGCGCTAAGACCAGACCACGTCTTTACTGAAGATCTGGTTCTGACTCTGATTCTGATTCTCTGATTCTGGCTTGTTGGGTGTAGTGAAGGGTTAACCTTCTGTGCCTCAAGCCTTAGAGGAGGCGCTTACAAGGGAAGGAAGCCAGGACGTGACGAAAGCAGCTTGGAATGCTGTGAGCTGAGTGGGAACCGAAAGCAGTTCAGCCGCTGCACTGAGAGAGAAGGACGCAGAGAAAATGCAGCTTGAATCTGATGGTCTTTATGAATTGTAAACACACTATATTTGAGCAAATAAAGGGATAGTAGGACAGAAGAAACGTGTGGGACTTGTTTACTGCTCTCTCGACACACCCCACTGTGTACTTCTGCTAATTGCTTTACGATCTACAGAGGCTCCCAGGGGAAGCGTGGCTGGGCTCCGAACAATAAAGCAATAAATCTACCAAACATGGTTATGGGTGAACGTGAAGTGTGTGAGAAAGGGCTTGGAAGACTTTAAAAGGACTGAACGTCAGCTTGATCGACTGCCAAGGCTTCAAAGAGAGCAGAGGGCAGATCGAAGGAGGCTGACGGAGTGGGAGCTGGGAGCCACGTCATCCGGAGTGCCCGGTTTGGCTGCAGAGTGAGTACTTTTGCAAGAGGCCAACAGAAGGGAAGGGAAGCAATGGCTCAGCCCCGTGCACATGGCTTTGAGTTTAAACTGCCATGTCAGAAACTGACTAGCCAAAATTGGCTGCAGTGGGGCTTTCAAGTGGAGCTTTTGCTGGTGGGGGAGCAGCTTTGGGACGTAGTGCAGCCTCCACAGAATGCAGCTGTTAAAGCAGAGGCTAAGAGGGCTGCAGAGCAAACTGAAGTTGAGAAGTGTGTGCTTGCTTTTTTGGCAGAAAATGTGGATGCTCAGCTGGTGCCAGTTGTCCTGGGTGCAAAAAGGCCAGAGGCCGCTTGGCTAGCACTCCGAGAAGCTTGTGGAGCTGGGGTGGGAAGCAAGGCCCGAGAAGTGGCTGCATCCGAAAGGGAGAGGCAAGATGGCGCCGGCCACATTCTTGAGAGCCGATACACAGCTGGGAGGAGCTGGGAGCCCCCACAGGGGGGCGAAGGGACTGTTGCTGTTGCTGGCAATGCTGCTGGTGCTTTTGCTGAGCCTGGGAGCTGTTTGGATGCTGCAACGTGTCTGTGTGAGGAGCCAGGAGAGAGGCCAAGTGTTGGGAGCCCTTTACCCACCAGAGGGGGTGCAGGAAAACGTCCTGGAGGCCGCGTGAGCAGTAGAGATAAGAGCTGTGGAGTTGTGTGGGAACGCCGAGACAAGTCCGGTCACCATGGCAACAGGCTTTTTCTTCTGTCCCTTCCTTAAGCATGAAGTCAAAGCTTTTGCGGTAACTGTTTGTTAAGTGTGCATGACCTACTAGTTGATGGTTTTCATGTCTCTTTTGCAGGTGACAAATGTGAATTTTCCAAAGATGGGAATCACATGTACACAGTGCAGTCTAAAGATAATTTGTTTGCTGTAAATGTGCCTTTTTCCACAGGAGAGGATGACACCGAAGATGCAAAGGGCCAATGTGTGAATGTGGCGCCTCACCATGGTTGTTCACATATTTGGCACCGACGCTTTGCCCATTTGAATTGGAGATATCTTCAGAAAGCACCAGAGCTGACACAAGGGTGCAAATTTAATGTTTGTGACAAATTTTTAGATTGCAATGCATGTAAACAGGCAAAAATTGTGACATGCTCATATCCAAAGTCAGAGAGGCAGACCACACAACCCTTTGAATTAATTCATTCAGATTTGTGTGGACCCATGTCAGTTGAGTCACTGGGAGGATCAAAGTATTCTCTGCTTTTGATTGATGATTTTTCGAGGTCTGCTTGGACCGTCTCTCTGAAAACGAAAGGGGAGGCGGCTAAAATGATCAGGGATTGGATCACCGCAGTTGAGGTAACCTTTTCCACCAAAGTTCGTGGTTTTCAAAGTGACAGAGGTTCTGAATTCACTGGTTCTGCTTTACAGGATTTCTTTAGGGAGAAGGGGATTAGCCACCGTTTGACCGCTCCTTACTCTCCGCAACAGAATGGGGTCGCAGAGAGAAGGAACAGGACGGTGGAGGAAGCTGTGTCTGCGATCCTGTGGGACGCAGGGCTACCCCAGAAATATTGGTCTGAGGCCTGGCGCTACGTTGTTCATACGCAGAATAGAGTGTACAACTCTAGTGTAGGAAATACGCCGTATTTCTTACTGCATGGAAAGAAGCCCAAGGTACACTACCTCCTGTCAGGATTCCAGCTGGGGTCAGAGGTGAACTGGCCTCACTCCAGGCATTCGGCTGGAATCCTTGTTGACCTTCCGTCTGCGTCTCCCGGCAGGCAAGGTCGTAAATCGGCGATCCTCCTCAAACATGAGGAGAACACACCCTCCTCCTTCTCTCCCTCCCTGCACTCCCCCGGGGGGGGGGGGAGAAAGACAGACAGGAGTCCTTTTTACATGTTTTATTCCTGTCATTCAGCAGTACAGAGAAAACGTGTCTGTACCCTCCAGACTCCAGCAGTAGAGTCTCCGCTCCACCCCTGCACTTCCAGTACAGGTCAGATGACACTCTGAGCTAACATCCGGTGCTCAGTATGGAGAATGGACTGCCCCCTTTCTCCACTAGTACAGTTGCAGACATCAACATCCTGTTTTGCTTTCCAGCCACCTGCAGCTGGCTTTTGCATTGCTGCTTTTTCGTGACAACCTCCCCCAAAAGCATCAATGGGCAAAACATGATCCAGAGAAAAGAACAAACAGTTGTTATACATATAACAGTCCCCTGTTGTTTCAGTTCCACCCTTGGAACTCCCCACCACTGGTTCCACCAGTGTACCTCTCTGGTTGTCTGGCTTCCAAGGAATGAGTGCTTCTGCATTACCTTGGCTGGCAGCCCTCTGTCGTGTCTTTGTCTCTGACTTAGACAATGCTTCAACCTGTTTTGAGTTGTTAACAATAGCAACACATGCAACAGCTAAGTTAGCAAACTCTTTTGAGTACCTCTTTGGTGGTACACCCTTTGTAACTCTCTCAGACCTGCGTATGAGGTGCTGATCCTCTCTGCTCACTGGTTCAACCTCTGGACTTTGTTGAGAACCAGTACCAATGGCAAACAGTGGTTCATCCTTCACCTGTGAAGGTCTATCCATTGTGTGAGATTTCCTCTCAATGACTGTTACAACTGAGCTCTCTGAGCTATCACTGTCATCATCAGTACCACTGTAATCTGTGAAATCATCATCATCTGAATTGTCCTCTGTGGGAAATGTGTGTACTACTACCCGCTCCTGTTCAGGAGCACTCTCCAGAAACTTTGTGAGAATCACCTGACCAGATTCAGACAAAATTACTCTATAGAGACCCTTTTCATATCCCACAAAAATGCCTCTGGCATTCTTTACTCCACCTGGAGCTTCTGTTCTCACATGAGACCCGAAAACCTTAAAATAGGCAACAGAAGGTTTTCCATGGAACAGCTTCTCAAAAGGAGAACTTCCCAACTCTCTTGAGACTCTTCTCACCCACACGTGAACATAGGACAATAGCGACTCCGCCCAATATTCATGTGGCAAATGTGAACTCAGCAATTGCGCATGCATCCCCTTTTGCAATTCTTTGTTCACCCTCACACAGACCCCCCTGTTCCACGCTTCGGCTGAAACAGCAACTTTGTGGTCTATGCCTTTTCCATCCAGGAACATCTGAAACTTCTGTAACAGAAAAATTGGCTTCTCATCTGTGAAGAGACAGTCAATGTTAGCATCATGCATATTCTTAACCTTGTCACAAAACTCCTGAAACCTTTCTAAGGTTTCTTGTGGTTTTTCCATCATAAAAACCCAAGAATAATTAGTAAAACAATCCACACACACAAGGTAAAATCTTGCACCGCCTCTAGATGGCTCTAGAGGACCAATCACATCAGCATACACCCGCTGAAATGCTCTGTCGACCTTCTTGGTCACCTTCCTGGTGCTCACACCTGCAAGAGAGACTACGTTAGAATCAAGAACTGGTTGGATTGTTGAAGAAGAACGACGTACTTTTCAGGTGGGAATTCCCGCAAGGCCTATCCTTTAAATTTAAAGGTAGGAAAGTAAGGATAAGATCAACAGAAGACCGAGATCAATTTCTGAATCACTATAGGGAAGACCTTCTGAAAGGAACAGTTGGAGAGGAACTAACATCAGAAACGAAAGACACAACAGACATCTTAAATTTGACGTTTGGATTGAAATCACCGACAGAAGAAGAACAACTACTCGGAGCGACAGGAGGCAAATAGCTTCAGGATGGCCCTGCAACTTCTAAGCTGGAATTGTAACGGACTTAACCTTCCGCGAAAGAGAAAAAATGTATTTCACCTATTGAAAAAAGAACAGTTGGACTTAATTTGTTTACAGGAAACTCATATAACAAGATTGCATAGGAAACTACTCGTCAATAAGAGACTAGGTCAAGAATTCATCTCATCGGACAAAGTTAAGAAAAGAGGAGTGGTAATCTATGCAAAGGAAAAGCTTTCCCCGAAGTTTATTTTTAAAGATGATCAAGGAAGATATTTGGCAATTGAAGTGCAAGTTCAAGGTGAAAAATTTTTGATACTAGGGATCTACGCACCCAATGAAGGGAAGTCAGAATTCTTTAAGAAGTTGCATGAGACATTATTGGACTATTTGGACTACAATGTAATTATGATGGGAGACATGAATGGAGTGGTATCTACTAATATGGACAAAGCACAAAGACAGGTGATCTCCAGAGATGGGAGATTACCAAAGACTTTTTTTGAAATGACTGAAAATATGGACTTGATTGACATTTGGAGAACAAGGAACCCTCTCGAGAGAGAGGGAACCTTCTTCTCTGAAGCAATGATGACCTGGACCAGAATCGACCAAATCTGGATTACTAGTGGGTTGGCTCCAAAGATTAAGAAAGTGGAAATCTGCCCAAAGACTTGCTCCGACCATAACGCCGTGAAGATGGAAATGAAATTTACAACAACTGGTCAATTCAGATGGAGGATGAATGACACCCTGTTTCGAGACGAGGAGATCCACAGAAAGGCCCAAAAAACCTTAAAGGACTATTTTGAAATAAATTTAAAAACTGATGTAGAAAAAAGAGTGATCTGGGACGCAAGCAAAGCAGTGATGCGAGGATTTTTAATTCAACAAAATTCAGTAAAAAAGAGAAAGCAAAATGAGAAGAAGGATAAGATTTTGGAAAGGATTAAAGAAGGAGAGAAGAAATTGAGATCAAAACCAAAGTCCCAGGAGATTTTGAGAGAGATTAAGCTATACCAGACACAATATATGGAACTGATGAATCAAGAGATTGAATGGAAGATAAAGCAAATGAGACAAAAGACATTTGAATCTGCTGACAAATGCGGTAAACTTCTGGCTTGGCAATTGAAGAAAAGACAGAAATTAAACACAGTCACAAGCCTAGAAGTGGATGGAAAGAGTATATATAAACCCAATGAGATTAGAAATTGTTTCGTGAGTTATTTTAAAAAATTATATGCACAAGGACCGCAGAAGGAGGAAGACATAGATAAATTCCTCAAAAAATATGGATTACAAAAAATCTCTCATCAAAGCAAAGTGGATCTAAATCAGAGAATAACAGAACAAGAGATAGAGGGTGCCATTCAAAACATGCAACTGGGCAAATCTCCAGGACCAGATGGATTGACTTCCAGATATTATAAAGCATTGAAGGAGTGGTTGGTGCAACCGTTAAAGGAAGTCTGTAATGAGATCTTAGAGGGGAAAAGGGCGCCAGAATCGTGGAAAGAAGCGTATATCACACTCATACCAAAAACAGAGACTGAAAAGACTCAACTTAAGAACTATCGCCCAATATCATTACTTAATGTGGATTACAAAATTTTTGCAGACATTTTGGCAAAAAGATTGAAAAGAGTGTTGATGGAGAAGATTCATAGGGACCAAGCAGGCTTTCTCCCAAAAAGGCATTTATCAGACAACGTGAGGAATATAATAGACATCTTGGAACTATTAGAGGTGAATATAAATACTAAAGCAGTTCTGATCTTTGTGGACGCAGAGAAAGCCTTTGACAACATCTCTTGGAGTTTTATGAAAAAGAATCTTCATGGGATGGGGGTAGGCCAAGGATTTGAGAATGGTATGGGTGCCATATACTCTGAACAAAAAGCAAAGCTGATTGTAAATAATGTGATAACTGAAGAACTTAATATAGAAAAAGGAACACGACAGGGCTACCCTATTTCCCCATTACTTTTTATGTCTGTCCTGGAGGTGTTGCTAAATATGATTAGAGACGACCAGCAGGTAAAAGGGGTACAGGTCGGAGCTAAACATTATAAGCTAAAGGCTTTTGCAGATGACTTAGTATTAACCTTACAAGAGCCAGACACTAGTACAAAAAGGGTGTTGGAATTAATTGAAGAATTTGGTCAAGTGGCCGGATTTAAACTGAATAAACAAAAGACTAAAGTTTTGGGAAAAAAATTAACAGTCATGGAGAGGGAGAAGTTCCAGAATGAAACAGGTTTGGCAGTGGTTAAGAAGGTGAAATACCTAGGGGTTCATTTGACATCTAAGAATTTGAACTTGTACAAAGATAACTATGAGAAATGTTGGTCAGAAATTAAAAAAGATCTAGAAATATGGTCAAATCTGAAATTGTCATTGTTAGGCCGAATTGCAGTTATTAAGACGAATGTATTGCCTAGAATGTTATTTTTGTTTCAAACTTTGCAAATTCTTGACAAGATGGACTGTTTCAAGAGGTGGCAGAAGGACATTTCGAAATTTGTCTGGCAGGGCAAAAAGCCCAGAATTAAATTTAAAATACTAACGGATGCAAAGGAAAGAGGGGGATTTGCCCTGCCGGACTTAAAATTGTACTATGAATCAGCAGCGTTTTGCTGGTTGAAAGAGTGGATGCTCCTCGAGAATACAGATATCTTGGATTTAGAAGGTTTTAATAATACATTTGGTTGGCATGCATATCTATGGTATGACAAAATTAAGGTGCACAAGGCCTTTAAAAATCATATTGTTAGAAAAGCATTATATAATGTTTGGATAAGATATAAAGACCTGTTGGAAAACAAAACCCCTAGATGGTTGTCACCCTTGGAGGCTAAAGCGTTGAAAAAACTTAATATGGAAGCCGAATGGCCAAAGTATTGGGAAATTTTGGAACAAGATGGAGAAAAGTTGAAGTTACAGAGTAATGAGAAATTGAAACCCAAAGTACTAGACTGGCTCCATTATTATCAAATAATGGAGGTTTATAAACAAGACAGGAAAATTGGCTTCCAGGTGGAAAAATCAAAATTAGAAACTGAATTGTTACAACCCAATACTAAGAACTTGTCAAGAATGTATAACTTGCTGCTGAAATGGAACACACAAGATGAAATAGTCAAATCAGCTATGATTAAGTGGGCACAGGACATTGGTCATAATATTATGTTTGCTGACTGGGAATGGTTGTGGAACACCGGTATAAAATTTACGGCATGTAATGCCTTAAAGGAAAATATTATGAAAATGATCTATAGGTGGTACATGACCCCAATCAAGCTAGCAAAAATTTACCATTTGCCTGACAATAAGTGTTGGAAATGTAAAGAAACTGAAGGTGGACGTGCCCGAAGATTAAGGCTTTCTGGGAAATGATATATAATGAATTGAAAAAGGTACTTAAATGTACCTTCCCTAAGAAACCAGAGGCCTTTCTCTTGGGCATTGCCTGCCAATTGGTGTCAAAGAAAGATAGAACATTCTTTATGTATGCTACAACAGCAGCAAGAATACTCATCGCAAAGTATTGGAAGACACAAGACCTACCCACACTGGAAGAATGGCAGATGAAGGTGATAGACTATATGACATTGGCTGAAATGACTGGCAGAATCCGTGATCAGGGGAAAGAGACGGCGGAAGAAGATTGGAAGAAATTCAAAATCTATCTTAAGAAATATTATAAAATTGATGAATGTTAAAATGTTGAGGTTCATTAGAATGATAAGGAGATTACAGCGATAAAAGATTAAGTTAAAGAAAAGAATAATGAAGGAATATATTTGTCAAGATTAAATTTAGGATTTGCTGAAACAATTTTGGAACTTTGGATGCAGAAAGGGGAGGTTTGGGGGAGTCCGAGAAGTGAGGTTTACGAAAAAAAAGGATATGAAATTATACATGTTTGTTTGTGTTATATATTTGTTTGTATTGTCTATAAAAAATGTAAAACTAATAAAAAAATTTATAAAAAACAACAACAAAATAATAAACAACCCTAAAGAAACAGAGAAACGATTTCTCGAATTCTTTAGGAAGGAAATGAAACAACAGAAGAAGTTAAAGAACATTTAGAACAGAACTGTCTTCCGAAACTTACTAAAGAACAAAAAGAACTGTTGAATGCCCCTATTACATCGTACGAAATGCAAAGAGCAATTAAGGAACCAAAGATAGGAAAGCCACCAGGGCCAGACGGCCTACAGGCAATATATTATTAAAAAAAAATGGAGGACTTACTGTCTGACCCATTAAGAAGTATCATGAACAACATCTTAAAAGACGGAAGCATGCCGGATTCTTGTTAAGACAGCCTTATTGCATTAATTCCAAAACAGGGAACGGACAATCTACTTATTAACAACTATAGGCCTATCGCACTTCTAAATAACGATTATAAATTATATGCAAATATTTTAGCCGAAATATCAAAAAAAGGCTTCCAGATGATGATACACAATGACCAAGCTGGATTTTTGCCCGGGAGGCACATTTATAACAACACTAGAAACATTATAAACTTATTAGCGTATTTAGACTTAAGAATAGAAAAGAAGGCAGTCTTAATGGCTATAGATGCAGGAAAAGCTTTCAACAGGGTATCCTGGAAATTTATGAAAGGTCTGTTACACCATATGGATTTTGGTATACAGTATATAAAAGGGATTGAAGCAATATAATCCAAACAAAAAGCTAAAATCATAATCAATGGAAATTTATCACAGGAGTGTGAAATCAGTAAAGGGGTCAGACAAGGTTGCCCACTATCCCCCTTAATTTTCATATTAACATTGGAAGTTTTATGTAACCAAATTAGGGAAGAAAAAGAAATAAAAGGGATTATGCTGGGAAACAGAAGTTACAAAATGAGGGCATTTGCTGACGATTTAATTATAACTACGGAGCAACCAAAACAGAGTTTAAGAAAGGCGTTGGAAATAATATATGGCTACGGTAAAGTTGCGGGGTTCAAAATGAATTTAAACAAGACAAAACTATTAGTTAAAAATATGTCTCCAGATGAAAAAGCAGAATTAGAACAAATAATACACATTAAAATCTACCCCAAAATCAAGTATTTAGGATTATGGATAAAACCAAAGAATATTAACTTATATGAAGATAATTATACCAATTGTTGGAAAGATATCAAAAGACAGTTGGAGACATGGACAAGGTTAAATTTATCATTCCTGGGCCGTATTTCGGTAATTAAAATGAAAGTTTTACCGAAGCTACTCTTTCTATTCCAAACGATTCCAATTACAGGAAAGACCAGCAGTATCAACAGGTGGCAAAAAGAAATTTCTAAATTTTTGTGGAAGGGTAAAAGACCAAGAGTAAAGCATAAGATATTAATAGATACTGTAGAAAGAGGTGGCTACGGGTTACCGGATTTGAAGCTATATTACGAAGCCTCATGTCTTCTCTGGTTGAAAGATTGGTATTTATTGAAAAATTGGGATATTTTAGATCTAGAAGGTCATGACACCCATTTTGGGTGGCATGGCTATCTTAATTATGGGAAAATAAAGAGGCATAGGAGTTTTTCAAATCATATAATAAGAAATGCTATATATAAGGTATCGGGAAAATGTAAAAGATATTTGGAACAGAAAACCCCAAGATGGAACTCTCCACTTGAAGCAATCGCTGTTAAAAAAAGCAACAACATCAAAGAGAACTGGATAACGTATAACACAATATTAAGGGGGGAGGAGGAGGGTCAACTAATATTGATAAGTTATGAGAAAATAAAAGATCATTTTTCTAGTTGGCTAGATTACTTCCAGGTGAATGAAGTGTTCAGACAGGATAAGCAGATAGGTTTTGAAAAGGAGCTTTCACGATTTGAAAGAGAACTACTGAATAGTAAAACCAAAATAATCGCAAAAATGTATAGATTTCTTTTAGACTACAAAGTAATGGATGAGGAGGTTAAGGCTTCAATGATAAAGTGGGCCCAAGATGTGGGCTGTCCAATTATGCTAAAAGATGGGGGATACTGATGGAATGTAAATTTGAAATTTACAGCCAGCTATAATATAAGAGAGAACATGATGAAAATGGCTCATAGGTGGTACCTCACGCCTTCCAGATGATCAAGAATATATAAAAATTTGGCGAATGCTTGTTGGAGATGTGGAGGAAATAACGGTGACATGAGCCACATGTGGTGGACGTGTGAAAAGATTAAGATTTTTTTTGGGGGGGGGAATATACGATGAATTAAAAAAGATGATGGGGACAACTTTTACGAAAAAACGGGAGGCATTTCTATGAGGTATTTTAGATAAAGAGATCCCAAAAAATCTAAGAGAGGTATTCTTGCATACAACCGCAGCAGCTCGTATACTTGTGGCCAAGGGATGGAAAGATCACGAGGCTCCAAAAATAACAGATTGGTAAATCAAATTACAGGAATTGGTGGAGACGGCTCAATTGACTAGCAAACTCAGAGGAATCTCAAAGCAAAAATTTGCAGAAAAATGGGATGGTTATACAAGATATGTTCAAAAATACAATAATAGTTGTAGAGCCAAAGCCAGAGCGAGACCCTGAATCAGTGCCAGAACCAAGCCCTCATTCAGAACCAGAGCCTGAGAAAGAGCCAGAGCCAGAACCAGAGCAACAGCCACAGCCACAGCCTGAGTCTGAAACAGCCCTTGATAGAGAGCCAGAATCAGAGAATCAGAATCAGTGTCAGAACCAGATCTTCGGTAAAGACGTGGTCTGGTCTTAGCACAACCGCTCCTCCCACCCGCGATAACAGAGATTGGGTGTTCCAATACATCCCCCCCGTAGGGAACCTGCCCCAGCCATTCTGTTGGCTGAGGCCCCCTCCCAGGCAGCCCTGACCCTTTCCCCTTAAAAAGCAAAATACAAACTATACAATAACCTAAAAAAATAGTAAAAGAAAAACAAAGCAAGAAACAATTATGCTAAACTTAAAATAATCTCCGCCCCAAGTAAACATTTGTCCCACCCCAGAAAGAAAACAACAACAACAACAAACCACCGTTTGAGGTGCAACAGACACACAGCCAGAGACAGAGCGGGACCCTGAATCAGTGCCATAACCAAGCCCTCATTCAGAACCAGAGCCTGAAAAAGAGCCACAGCCCAAACCAGAGCAACAGCAACAGCCACAGCCACGAGCCACAGCCTGAGTCTGCAACAGTACTTGAAACAGTGCCGGAGCCTGAAACAGAGACACAGCCTCAAACAGAGCCTGAGCCTGAAACAGAGGCAGAGCCACAGCAACAGCCTGAGTCTGAAACAGTCCTTGATCGAGTGCCAGAGCCAGAGCGAGACCCTGAATCAGAGTCAGAGTGAGACCATGAATCAGAGCCAGAGCCAGAGCCTCATTCAGAGCCAGAGCTGAAAGAAAGCCAGAGCCAGAGCCAGAGCCAGAGCCAGAAATAGGGCTTGATACAGGGCCGGAGCGCAAAACATAGCTGCAGCCACAGCCTAGAGCCACAGCCTGAGTCTATAACAGTACTTGATACAGTGCCGGAGCAGGAGCTGGAGCCAGAGCCAGAGACACAGCAAGAGCCAGAACAAAACCCTAATTCAGAACCAGAGCCTGAAAGAGAGCCAGATCCTGAAACATAGCTGGGTCAGAGGCAGAGGAAGAGCCATCATGAGACCCTGAATCAGAGTCAGAACCAGATCTTCATTCAGAACCAGACCCTGAAAGAGAGCCAGAGCCACAGACAGAGCCACAGACGGAGCCTAGAGCCACAGCCGAGATCCACAGCTACAGCCGAGATCCACAGCCTGAGTCTGAAATAGTGCTTGATAGAGTGCTGGATCCTGAAACAGAGACACTGTCTGAAACTGAGCCCGATGCTTAAACGTAGCCAGGGGCAGAGGGAGAGGCAGAGCCTGATACAGTGCTTGATACAGCATAGGAGCCTGAAGCAGAGACACAGCCAGATCCAGAGACGCAGCCATAGCCAGAACAAAACCCTAATTCAGAACCAGAGCCTGAAAGAGAGCCAGAGCCAGAAACAGTGCTTGATAGAGTGCCAGAGCCTGAAACAGAGGCAGAGGCAGATACAGGGCTTGAAACAGCGTCGGAGCCTGAAACAGAAACAGCGTGAAACAGAGACAAAGGCTGAGACACAGGCCGAGCCTGAAATAGAGCTAGAATAAGTGCTAGAGCCAAAGACTGAGACAAAGCCTAATAAAGAGCAGAAGCCTGAGCCTGAAACAGTGCTTGATACAGTGCCAGAGCCTGAAACAGAACCAGAGCCACAGCTACAGCCATAGTGCCACAGCCTGAGTCTGCAACAGTGTTTGATACAGCGCCAGAGCCTGAAACAGAGACACAGCCTGAAACAGAACCTGAGCCTGGTTATTAGCATGGCCATTAAAGAAGAGAGAGGCAGAAAGGCTTATAAATAGAGTTAAGTGCAAAGGCAAAATAATAAACAACCCTAAAGAAATAGAGAAACGATTTCTCGAATTCTTTAGAGAAATCTATAAGGAAGGAAATGAAACAACAGAAGAAGTTAAAGAACCTTTAGAACAGAACTGTCTTCCGAAACTTACTAAAGAACAAAAAGAACTGTTGAATGCCCCTATTACATCGTACGAAATGCAAAGAGCAATTAAGGAAGCAAAGATAGGAAAGTAACCAGGGCCAGACGGCCTACCGGCAATATATTATTAGAAAAAATGGAGGACTTACTGTCTGACCCATTAAGAAGTATCATGAATATAGTGGTTGGGAGGTACTCGTGCGTAAACGTTCCCACTTTGAAGCTTGGTTGCATATTTTAAACCGTTTTGACTGCACAGCCCATCTCAGCGTGGCTGCCTCAGTCGCTAGCAGACTCTGTCTGTTGGCGTTTCTTAAACCTTTGCCAGCATAATAGCTGTTTGACACCCAATTGTATCTGCGTCTCATTGCGCGGAAGTCTTCTGCGCAGGGAGGGCGTGGGTAGTGGAGGACCAGTGCTCTCCTCACTGACTTCCAAGGAAGAATCCTGGAGCCCTTCCACCTCCTCTGCTATTTGCTCTCCTGTATCCATGGTGTTACGCTGATTTCCTTCCCGCTCTATCAAGCTACGTCTCCCCCTTGTGCTGGTACCTTCCCCTGCAGAATCTGAGAGCCTCTCCTTCTCCCGTTGCTCTGATGTCAGTTCCCTGACATCCACCTCCCCTCCAGGACCCCCCACCCCCTGCTCGCCCGGTAGAATAGATTTCTCTCTCTCCTTCGGCCGACGAGACGGGGAAACCCCGGAAGGAACTGTCACCATCCTCAGTGGATTCGAAACCCTCTTCCCACCTGCTTTGGTTCCCACCCACGGGATGAACCTCCCAGTCCGATTCTGCCTCGGATTCTGAATACCCCTCGAAACCCTCTTCGTCATCTGTGGTTCCAAATTGTTCCTCCTAGAACCTCTCCAAGGGTTTGGGCTTCTCCGGGAACCGGCGGCGGAATACTTCCACCATATACCTGTCATCGACGGCTTCCGCTGGAACCCACATGTTTTGTGACCCGGGCTCCCCTTCCCAAGCCACCAAGTACTCCACCTGACGACCTCGCCACCTCGAATCTATTATTTCCGTGGCCGAGCGCTGGTGTTCCCTTTCTTCTACTTGCGGTTGTGGGGGGACTCCTACCTCTCGCCCCGGGAATTCCCGCCTCTCCCTGTGTGGTGAGAGCAAGGACCTGTGGAACACAGGGTGTATTTTCATACTGTCGGGCAACTTGAGCTTGAATGCTACGGGGTTTACCTCTTGTATTACCTCGAATGGCCCCAGCCGTCGGGGCTGCAACTTCTTGCACCCCCCTTTAAAGGGTAACCCTTGGGTGGACAACCACACCCTGTCCCCCACCCGTATGGTTTCCCCTTCCCTGCGGTGCTTGTCTGCCTGCTTCTTGTAAACAGCCTTGGCCCTCTCTAAGTTCATCTTAAGTTGCTGGTGTAGGGCTTCCATTTCTTCCACGAACTGCTCCGCCGCGGGTACACTCCAGTTTTGCTCCTCACCCCCCGGGAAGGCTCTGGGATGGCATCCATAATTGGCCATAAACGGACTCATTCCTGTAGACACGTGTTCTGCGTTATTGTACGCAAATTCAGCCAGCGCTAGTTTCTCTACCCAGTCGTTCTGCCTCTCGCTGACGTAGCAGCGTAAGTATTGCTGGAGTATACTATTTGCCCTTTCCGCTTGCCCATTGGTCTTTGGGTGCCTTGCTGTCGAGAACCCCACCTCGACTTGCAGCAAGCTCATAAGCTTCCTCCAGAACCGGGAGGTAAATTGTTTTCCGCGGTCGGAGATAACCCTCAAGGGGGCGCCATGCAACCTGAAAATGTGCTCTACGAACAAACGTGCCGTCTCTTCCGCCGTCACCACATGTGAACAGGCTATGAAATGGCACATTTTGCTCAGTAAGTCGACTACTACCATGACCGCTGTTTCCCCCCGTGATTTGGGCAAATCAGTCATAAAATCAATGGACACCACCTCCCAGGGTTTGCTCGGTGTGGGTAAGGGTTCCAGTAAGCCTGCTGGTACCGCCCGCTCCCCTATTGCCCTTTGGCAATGGTCGCACCCTCGTACATATTCCCGTACATCCTCCCTCACCCGTGGCCACCAGAACTGTCTGGTGACCAGCATCATCGTTTTGTGCTGTCCAAAGTGCCCCGCTGTGGGGTTGTCGTGGAATTGTTTGAGTACTCTTTCCCTTAGGGCTTCCCCCGGTACATACATAGCCCCTCTATAGTACAACACCCCTTCTTTCTCCTCAAACCCTTCTGGTGCCTCTCTCCCATCTCGTAGCTCCCTGATTTTAGTTCGTGCGAATTCATCATTCCTAGTAAGCCCTGCCAGTTCTCTTTTCCCCACTAGGGTTTCCCCACACACCCATCGGTCCTCAGGTATGATGTGTCGTGTCTCCGGCGGCCCCTCTCCTTCGAAGTACTCTGGCTTCCGCGAGAGAGCATCCGCTCTCACGTTTTCCTCCCCGGGCACATACTGGATTTCGAAGGAAAACTTGGAGAACTCCTGCGCCCAGCGAATCTGTCTCTGGTTGAGTACGCGTGCAGTCCTCCAGTACTCTAGGTTCTTGTGATCGGTGCACACCTGGATTCTGTGTTGCGCCCCTATCAGTAGATGGCGTCAACGACGAAAGGCAGCGTAGCTCGCGAGCAGTTCTCGGTCATACACGGTATAGTTTTGCTCCGACTTGCTCAGCTTCCTCGAGAAAAAGGCACACGGTTTCCATTCCTGTTTGCTCCGCCCTGGCTGCAAAAGGACCGCCCCTATGGCTCTGTCTGACGCGTCGGTCTCCAACCTCAGGGGTTTCTCCAAGTCTACGTGTAATAGTTGCTCTTCCGATGCGAACGCCTTTTTCAATCTTTCAAAGGATTGCTGAGCTTCCTCCGTCCACACGAACTTCTTTTTGCTACTGAGACAGTCCGTGATGGGTGCGGTCAAATGGGCGAAGTTCTTGATGAACTTCCTGTAGAAGTTGCTGAAACCTAGGAACCTTTGTACGTCCTTCCGTGTTTTGGGGGGGTTTCCATTCCAACACTGCTTGCACCTTGCTTGGGTCCATCGCTAAGCCCTTGTCAGACAACTTGTACCCCAGAAACTCCACTTCTCTGGCATGAAACTGACATTTCTCTAGCTTGACCCACAACTGGTGTTTCTGCAGTCGTTGTAGCACTTCCCTAATGTCTCGTACATGTTGCTCCTCGCTTTCCGAATAAATCAATACGTCGTCCAGGAAGGCCACACAGTTCTTGTAAAGCAGTGACCCCAACACGTGGTGCATGAAAGCTTGAAAACAGGCGGAGCCTGACTGTAATCCAAAAGGCATAACTAAATATTCAAAGGCCCCTAGTGGGGTGAACATGGTGGTCTTTCATTCATCCCCCTCCCTCATCCTGATCAAGTTGTAAGCCCCCCTGAGGTCTAGTTTGGTAAAAATCTTTCCCTTCCTCACTCTCGTCAAAATGTTGTCAATTCTGGGCATTGGGAAAGTCACGGGTTCCGACACCAAATTTACGGCCCTGAAGTCCACTACAAGCCTGGGTTTATCCGTGTCTTTTTTGTCCACAAAAACACCGGATTACCTCCCACTGCTTTCAATTCTCTTATGAATCCTCTCTTTAGGTTCTTGTCAATAAACTCCCGTAACTCCTTCATCTCCCTGTCCGACATGGCATACAGCTTACCAACCGGCAGCTGCGCCCCTGGGAGCAAGTTGATTTGGCAGTCAAAGGGCCTGTGGGGTGGTAGCCTATCTGCCTCCTTCTCACTGAAGACCTCCCTCAGATCAGCATATTGTGGCGGCACCTCCCCTTTCCGTTCCACTGCCATTCCTGCCACTCGGGCTACACTCATCCTTGGTGTTTCCCCTCCTAGGCAGTGCTCCAGGCAGTAGGCTGACCCAAAGCTGACTGTCCTCTGATGCCACGCCACCACGGGATCATGTTGTGCTAGCCAGCTCATCCCTAATATTATTGGGGGCCCCACTAGTGAGGCAACGTGAAAGGCGATCGTCTCTGAGTGCCTAGACACCCTCATTCTCATTGGTGGGGTCTGGTGTGTCACTTCCCCTCCTAGAAGCTCCCTCCCATCAATGGTGGTTACTTGCAAGGGGAAATCCAAAGGTAGCAAGTGAAGCTGGTGCTCTAATGCAAAGTCCTTGCTGAAGAAATTGCAGGAGCTTCCTGAATCCAGCATCCCCTGAACCTTGACTGGGTGCCCATTCGGGAGTTCTAGCACCACCTCAATGGCTATAGCTGCCTTTGGGGAATCTGGTTTGGGCACCTTTACTGGTTGCTGGCCTGGCTGCTGTGCCCGTTGATTGGCAGCCAAGCGTTCCCGTTTCCCTGCTCCTGTGTCTGTTGCACCTCCTCCTCACCCCCCACGGCTCCCACCATTCCTTGCCAGGCCTTTCTTTGTGGGCAGACTCTGGCAAAATGTCCTGGCCGCTGGCAGAGGAAACATTTCTTGGTCGTTTTTACGTCCTTTCCCTCTCTCTTGCGACTTTCGCTGGAGCTTGAAGCCTCCCGGGCGCGCGCACTCCCTATTTCCATTGGCTCCGCCGGCGGGGAAGGCTCCCTTGGTATCTTAGGAATGCGGTAGTCATGACAACGCTGCTCTCTGCCTTCCTGCCTTTCCTGAGCCCGCGCTTCCTGCCTCACACCAATCGCAAGTGCAGCTTTGGTCAGCTGGTCCATGGACTGTGGGCAGGGTGCGCGCAAAAGCTCATCCTTGACCGTTGGTGACAACCCCTCCTCAAACAACATTTGTATGGGTTCAGAGTCCAGCTGCCACCCGAGACGGTGAACTATCATTGCAAAACGTGACCAGTAGTCTCTAACTGACTGGTCTCCCTGTTTACAGCTCATCAGTTCCCGTTTTGTCACACTTTCCTCAATATCGCTGGCAAACATCGCGTCCATCGCCTGATAAAATTTCCGTACGTCCCGCATGGCTTCATTCTGCGTCACCATCAGGGGCCTGATCCATGCCCTAGCCCCATCCTCCAGGTGACCCACGATATAAGCCACTCGCGCTTCATCGTCTGCAAAATCGCTATGCTGCAGTTTCAAGGCGTATTCTATTTCTGTTCTAAACGCCCCATAATCTTGAGGTCTCCCCCCAAACTTATGCACCAGTCCCGGTACCTTCCTTGCTATGGGGGTTGGCTTGCTCTGGGCATCTTGAGACCGTCGTTCATCCAGCCTCGCTGTCAAGAGGGCTATGTGCTGTTCCAATTCGCGGTTTCTCTCCGCCAGCGATTGTCCTCCTGACTTCTCCTGTCTCACTCATGATGCCGCCTGCTTGTTGCGTACGAGCAACTTTCGGTGACAGACAGATTGCTGTACTGGTTGGGAGTTACTTGTGCGTAAACTTTCCCACTTTGAAGCTTGGTTGCATAGTTTAAACCGTTTTGATTGCACAGCCCATCTCAGCGTGGCTGCCTCAGTCGCTAGGAGAATCTGTCTGTGGGCGTTTCTTAAACCTTTGCCAGCATAAAAGCTGTTTGACACCCAATCGTCTCCGCCTCTCATTGTGCGGAAGTCTTCTGCGCAGGGAGGGCGTGGGTAGTGGAGGACCAGTGCTCTCCTCACTGACTTCCAAGGAAGAATCCCGGAGCCCTTCCACCTCCTCTGCCATTTGCTCTCCTGGATCCTTGGTGTTTCGCTGATTTCCTTCCCCCTCTATCAAGCTAGGTCTCCCCCTTGTGCTGGTACCTTCCCCTGCAGAACCGGAGAGCCTCTCCTTCTCCCGTTGCTCTGATGTCAGTTCCCTGACAATGAACAACATCTGAAAAGACGGAACCATGCCGGATTCTTGGAAAGACAGCCTTATTGCATTAATTCCAAAAGAGGGAACGGACAATCTACATATTAACAACTATACTTGACACTTGCCTGAGGAGGTGTTCTAGGTTCCCCCCTCTGAGGGATCCTGAGCTGTCCCTGCCTTGGACTCTGTCCCTGTGGTGGACCCTGTTGCTCTCGACCGTGGTCCCCAGCAACAAGTTCCTCTTCCTCCTCAACATCTGAGTCATATAACTGCTGCGAAATCATGTCTGGATTAGCGTGCAGACGTTTCCAACCAGCTTGCTCACAGAATTCAGCGCTATTGCTGATAACCAACCTAGACTGGTTTCCACTTGGGTACGCAAACCTCCAGGCCTTTGAGCCAGGCTCATACCCTACAAAGATCATTCTTTTAGATCTTGGCTCACCTTTCTTGCGTAGAGACTTTGGAATAAGAACCCAAGCCTCACAACCAAACACACGGAGGTGTCAGGAAAAGCAGCAATGCAAAAGCCAGCTGCAGGTGGCTGGAAAGCAAAACAGGATGTTGATGTCTGCAACTGTACTAGTGGAGAAATGGGGCAGTCCATTCTCCGTACTGAGCACCGGATGTTAGCTCAGAGTGTCATCTGACCTTTACTGGAAGTGCAGGGGTGGAGCGGAGACTCTACTGCCAGAGTCTGGAGGGTACAGACACGTTTTCTCTGTACTGCTGAATGACAGGAATAAAACATGTAAAAAGGACTCCTGTCTGTCTTTCTCCCCCCCCCCTGGGTGGAGTGCAGGGAGGGAGAGAAGGAGGAGGGTGTGTTCTCCTCACGTTTGAGGAGGATCGCCGATTTACGACCTTGCCTGCCGGGAGACGCAGACGGAAGGTCAACAAGGATTCCAGCCGAATGCCTGGAGTGAGGCCAGTTCACCTCTGACCCCAGCTGGAATCCTGACAACTGGTAGCAATTCCGGTGGTTCTGATCCATGGAAATCTGCACAAGAGGTGGATGGATCGTTTGCCATCCTCTGCTCAAAAAAGGCAAGCGTCTGCGTGCAGCCAGAAGCTCAACAGACGGCTGGTGGAAAGAGGAGGTGTTTTTCCAAGCAACGGAGCCAAAGGTATGCTGCGTTTCGGGCTAAAAGTGTGAACGCAGATTGATTTATTCTCTGGTTCACGGGAGCTGCGTTTGGGAAAAACAACAGCTCTGAGAGAAGAGGCCTGCAGCTTGGCAGCTCAGCCTGCATTCCAGAATTTTTTTGTGGTTGATAAGCTTTCGTGGAAAAGGGGCTGGACTGGCAAAGGGGCTGTACTGTGAGGCTGGGAAAAGCAAAACAAAACCACGGAGTGTTTTGGCTACAAACTTACGAGCTCTTGGAGGGGACTTTCCATAGCAGCCAGCGTTTAGCTGCCAGGTGCCAAGAGCGTAAACAGCTTGCAGTTTGCCTGCCAGAGAAGGCAGGAAACAACTGTTGGATTTTAGAGCTTACTTGAGAGTGTGAGCTGAAGGCTTGGATTAAAAATGGATGCCAAGAAGGGGGGAGACTTGCCTTGTCCATCTCCCCTGACTAGAGACAATTATTCATCATGGTCTGGATGGATAACTACCCCAGAAGGGGTGAGCCAAGATGATGCTGGCCAAGTTCCTAAGAGCTCATCGAAAGCTGAGGAGAGCTTTGACCCCAGAAGGGGGAGTGAAGGAACTGTTGCTGAAGGAACTGTTGCTGTTCCTGTTCAAGAAGCAATGGATGTTGCTGACAGGGGGAGGGAGGAACAGAGTTCTGACTCCCCCACTGATGATGCTACTGGAGAGCGTGCTGTACCATTGAGCACTGTCCGATGTTACAATTGTGGACAGACTGAGCATCTACAGAGGAACTGTAAGAAGCCACGCCAGCCAAGAGGAGCAAAGAGCAGCTCTACGAAGCCTGAGGCGTCAGGCAAAAGCCGTACCAAGTGCCAGGTGAAACCTGCAAAGGCTTTGATGGTGAAAGGAACCACGCCAGATGTTGGGAACTCGTTTGTAATCGACACTGGAGCGACGGTTCATATGTGCCCGCACAGAGAACTGTTTTCAACGTTAAAGAAGCAAAGCTTCGCTGTGAAACAGGCCAACGGTCAGGAGCTGGAAGCGACCGGGATTGGGACTGTGTATCTTGAGAGTCTGAACTTGACTACAGACAAGGTTTACCTGGTTCCAGAACTGCGGTTCAATCTGCTGAGTGTGTTGCAGATTGCAAAGAAAGGACTGAAACTGTCCTATGATGCTAAGAGCTGCAAGATCTACAAAGATGGAGAACTGTATCTTACTGCCAGAGAGAAAGATGGACTGTATTTGTTGACTTTTGATCAAAGTGATTACATGAAATGTAATTCCTCTGATTCTAACGTAATCTCTCTTGCAGGTGTGAGCACCAGGAAGGTGACCAAGAAGGTCGACAGAGCATTTCAGCGGGTGTATGCTGATGTGATTGGTCCTCTAGAGCCATCTAGAGGCGGTGCAAGATTTTACCTTGTGTGTGTGGATTGTTTTACTAATTATTCTTGGGTTTTTATGATGGAAAAACCACAAGAAACCTTAGAAAGGTTTCAGGAGTTTTGTGACAAGGTTAAGAATATGCATGATGCTAACATTGACTGTCTCTTCACAGATGAGAAGCCAATTTTTCTGTTACAGAAGTTTCAGATGTTCCTGGATGGAAAAGGCATAGACCACAAAGTTGCTGTTTCAGCCGAAGCGTGGAACAGGGGGGGTCTGTGTGAGGGTGAACAAAGAATTGCAAAAGGGGATGCATGCGCAATTGCTGAGTTCACATTTGCCACATGAATATTGGGCGGAGTCGCTATTGTCCTATGTTCACGTGTGGGTGAGAAGAGTCTCAAGAGAGTTGGGAAGTTCTCCTTTTGAGAAGCTGTTCCATAGAAAACCTTCTGTTGCCTATTTTAAGGTTTTCGGGTCTCATGTGAGAACAGAAGCTCCAGGTGGAGTAAAGAATGCCAGAGGCATTTTTGTGGGATATGAAAAGGGTCTCTACAGAGTAATTTTGTCTGAATCTGGTCAGGTGATTCTCACAAAGTTTCTGGAGAGTGCTCCTGAACAGGAGCGGGTAGTAGTACACACATTTCCCACAGAGGACAATTCAGATGATGATGATTTCACAGATTACAGTGGTACTGATGATGACAGTGATAGCTCAGAGAGCTCAGTTGTAACCGTCATTGAGAGGAAGTCTCACACAATGGATAGACCTTCACAGGTGAAGGAGGAACCACTGTTTGCAATTGGATCTGGTTCTCAACAAAGTCCAGAGGTTGAACCAGTGAGCAGAGAGGATCAGCACCTCATACGCAGGTCTGAGAGAGTTACAAAGGGTGTACCACCAAAGAGGTACTCAAAAGAGTTTGCTAACTTAGCTGTTGCATGTGTTGCTATTGTTAACAACTCAAAACAGGTTGAAGCAGTGTCTACGTCAGAGACAAAGACACGACAGAGGGCTGCCAGCCAAGGTAATGCAGAAGCACTCATTCCTTGGAAGCCAGACAACCAGAGAGGTACACTGGTGGAACCAGTGGTGGGGAGTTCCAAGGGTGGAACTGAAACAACAGGGGACTGTTATATGTATAACAACTGTTTGTTCTTTTCTCTGGATCATGTTTTGCCCATTGATGCTTTTGGGGGAGGTTGTCAGGAAAAAGCAGCAATGCAAAAGCCAGCTGCAGGTGGCTGGAAAGCAAAACAGGATGTTGATGTCTGCAACTGTACTAGTGGAGAAAGGGGGCAGTCCATTCTCCGTACTGAGCACCGGATGTTAGCTCAGAGTGTCATCTGACCTGTACTGGAAGTGCAGGGGTGGAGCGGAGACTCTACTGCCGGAGTCTGGAGGGTACAGACACGTTTTCTCTGTACTGCTGAATGACAGGAATAAAACATGTAAAAAGGACTCCTGTCTGTCTTTCTCCCCCCCCCCCGGGGGAGTGCAGGGAGGGAGAGAAGGAGGAGGGTGTGTTCTCCTCATGTTTGAGGAGGATCGTCGATTTACGACCTTGCCTGCCGGGAGACGCAGACGGAAGGCCAACAAGGATTCCAGCCGAATGCCTGGAGTGAGGCCAGTTCACCTCTGACCCCAGCTGGAATCCTGACAGGAGGTAGTGTACCTTGGGCTTCTTTCCATGCAGTAAGAAATACAGCGTATTTCCTACACTAGAGTTGTACACTCTATTCTGCGTATGAACAACGTAGCGCCAGGCCTCAGACCAATATTTCTGGGGTAGCCCTGCGTCCCACAGGATCGCAGACACAGCTTCCTCCACCGTCCTGTTCCTTCTCTCTGCGACCCCATTCTGTTGCGGAGAGTAAGGAGCGGTCAAACGGTGGCTAATCCCCTTCTCCCTAAAGAAATCCTGTAAAGCAGAACCAGTGAATTCAGAACCTCTGTCACTTTGAAAACCACGAACTTTGGTGGAAAAGGTTACCTCAACTGCGGTGATCCAATCCCTGATCATTTTAGCTGCCTCCCCTTTCGTTTTCAGAGAGAAGGTCCAAGCAGACCTCCAAAAATCATCAATCAAAAGCAGAGAATACTTTGATCCTCCCAGTGACTCAACTGACATGGGTCCACACAAATCTGAATGAATTAATTCAAAGGGTTGTGTGGTCTGCCTCTCTGACTTTGGATATGAGCATGTCACAATTTTTGCCTGTTTACATGCATTGCAATCTAAAAATTTGTCACAAACATTAAATTTGCACCCTTGTGTCAGCTCTGGTGCTTTCTGAAGATATCTCCAATTCAAATGGGCAAAGCGTCGGTGCCAAATATGTGAACAACCATGGTGAGGCGCCACATTCACACATTGGCCCTTTGCATCTTCGGTGTCATCCTCTCCTGTGGAAAAAGGCACATTTACAGCAAACAAATTATCTTTAGACTGCACTGTGTACATGTGATTCCCATCTTTGGAAAATTCACATTTGTCACCTGCAAAAGAGACATGAAAACCATCAACTAGTAGGTCATGCACACTTAACAAACAGTTACCGCAAAAGCTTTGACTTCATGCTTAAGGAAGGGACAGAAGAAAAAGCCTGTCTCTGTTAGTCTTTTTCTGCTTCCATCCGCAATCGTCACAAATTTCTGAGTTTTTACTGTCCTGCAATCTCTCAAAAGATCGCTAGATGGCACCAGCAAGTTGGCGGCTCCACTGTCGATTATTACAGTAAGAAAGTCTTGTTGTTGACATTCCTGGGTCGTCAGGGCAACAATTTTCTCACTACCCCCCTCCTTGGGGCTTCTGTAGATGTCCTCTCTGGTTGTCACAGCAACAGACTCCCCCCGGCAGGAAGACTTGCCCACGACCTTCACAGCTTCCGTAGATGCAACTCTCTCAGTTGCCATGGTGACCGGACTTGTCTCGGCGTTCCCACACAACTCCACAGCTCTTATCTCTACTTGCTGCAGGTGGCCGGCCTTGAAGCCTTTAGCTCTTTTCAGCTTCCCAGGCTCCGACTCACGACATAAACAACTCTTAGCAGCTTTTGGAGAAAGAGGCGTCTCTGAGCTTTCACTGCTCACTGCCCCCCCCCCACTGCTCACGCGGCCTCCAGGACGTTTTCCTGCACCCCCTCTGGTGGGTAAAGGGCTCCCAACACTTGGCCTCTCTCCTGGCTCCTCACACAGACACGTTGCAGCATCCAAACAGCTCCCAGGCTCAGCAAAAGCACCAGCAGCATTGCCAGCAACAGCAACAGTCCCTTCGCCCCCCTGTGGGGGCTCCCAGCTCCTCCCAGCTGTGTATCGGCTCTCAAGAATGTGGCCGGCGCCATCTTGCCTCTCCCTTTCGGATGCAGCCACTTCTCGGCCCTTGCTTCCCACCCCAGCTCCACAAGCTTCTCGGAGTGCTAGCCAAGCGGCCTCTGGCCTTTTTGCACCCAGGACAACTGGCACCAGAAGAAGAAGAAGAAGAAGAGTTTGGATTTGATATCCCGCCTTTCACTCCCCTTCAGGAGTCTCAAAGCGGCTAACATTCTCCTTTCCCTTCCTCCCCCACAACAAACACTCTGTGAGGTGAGTGGGGCTGAGAGACTTCAAAGAAGTGTGACTGGCCCAAGGTCACCCAGCAGCTGCATGTGGAGGAGCGGAGACACGAACCCGGTTTCCCAGATTACGTGACTACCGCTCTTAACCACTACACCACACCAGCTGAGCATCCACATTTTCTGCCAAAAAAGCAAGCACACACTTCTCAACTTCACTTTGCTCTGCAGCCCTCTTAGCCTCTGCTTTAACAGCTGCATTCTGTGGAGGCTGCACTACGTCCCAAAGCTGCTCCCCCACCAGCAAAAGCTCCACTTGAAAGCCCCACTGCAGCCAATTTTGGCTAGTCAGTTTCTGACATGGCAGTTTAAACTCAAAGCCATGTGCACGGGGCTGAGCCATTGCTTCCCTTCCCTTCTGTTGGCCTCTTGCAAAAGTACTCACTCTGCAGCCAAACCGGGCACTCCGGACGACGTGGCTCCCAGCTCCCACTCCGTCAGCCTCCTCCGATCTGCCCTCTGCTCTCTTTGAAGCCTTGGCAGTCGATCAAGCTGACGTTCAGTCCTTTTAAAGTCTTCCAAGCCCTTTCTCACACGCTTCACGTTCACCCATAACCATGTTTGGTAGATTTATTGCTTTATTGTTCGGCGCCCAGCCACGCTTCCCCTGGGAGCCTCTGTAGATCGTAAAGCAATTAGCAGAAGTACACAGTGGGGTGTGTCGAGAGAGCAGTAAACAAGTCCCACACGTTTCTTCTGTCCTACTATCCCTTTATTTGCTCAAATATAGTGTGTTTACAATTCATAAAGACCATCAGATTCAAGCTGCATTTTCTCTGCGTCCTTCTCTCTCAGTGCAGCGGCTGAACTGCTTTCGGTTCCCACTCAGCTCACAGCACTCCAAGCTGCTTTCGTCACGTCCTGGCTTCCTTCCCTTGTAAGCGCCTCCTCTAAGGCTTGAGGCACAGAAGGTTAACCCTTCACTACACCCAACAAGCCAGAATCAGAGCATCAGAATCAGAGTCAGAACCAGATCTTCAGTAAAGACGTGGTCTGGTCTTAGCGCAACTGCTCCTCCCACCCGCGATAACAGAGATTGTGTGTTCCAATACATCCCCCCGTAGGGAACCTGCCCAAGCCATTCTGTTGGCTGAGGCCCCCTCCCAGGCAGCCCTGACCCTTTCCACTTAAAAAGCAAAATACAAACTATACAATAACCTAAAAAAAGCAAAAGAAAAACAAAGCAAGAAACAATTATGCTAAACTTAAAATAATCCCCGCCCCAAGCCCTCATTCAGAACCAGAGCCTGAAAAAGAGCCACAGCCCGAACCAGAGCAACAGCCACAGCCACAGCCTAGAGCCACAGCCTGAGTCTGCAACAGTACTTGATACAGTGCCGGAGCCTGAAACAGAGACACAGCCTCAAACAGAGCCTGAGCCTGAAACAGAGGCAGAGCCACAGCCACAGCCTGAGTCTGAAACAGTCCTTGATAGAGTGCCAGAGCCAGAGCGAGACCCTGAATCAGAGTCAGAGTGAGACCATGAATCACAGCCAGAGCCAGAGCTGAAAGAAAGCCAGAGCCAGAGCCAGAAATAGGGCTTGATACAGGGCCGGAGCGCAAAACATAGCTGCAGCCACAGCCTAGAGCCACAGCCTGAGTCTATAACAGTACTTGATACAGTGCCGGAGCTGGAGCCAGAGCCAGAGACACAGCCAGAGCCAGAACAAAACCCTAATTCAGAACCAGAGCCTTAAAGAGAGCCAGACCCTGAAACATAGCTGGGTCAGAGGCAGAGGAAGAGCCATCATGAGACCCTGAATCAGAGTCAGAACCAGATCTTCATTCAGAACCAGACCCTGAAAGAGAGCCAGAGCCACAGACAGAGCCACAGACAGAGCCTAGAGCCACAGCCGAGATCCACAGCCACAGCTGGATCCTGAGTGCTGGATCCTGAAACAGAGACACTGTCTGAAACTGAGCCTGACGCTTAAACGTAGCCAGGGGCAGAGGGAGAGGCAGAGCCTGATACAGTGCTTGATACAGCATAGGAGCCTGAAGCAGAAACACAGCCAGATCCAGAGACACAGCCAGAGCCAGAACAAAACCCTAATTCAGAACCAGAGCCTGAAAGAGAGCCAGAGCCAGAAACAGTGCTTGATAGAGTGCCAGAGCCTGAAACAGAGGCAGAGGCAGATACAGGGCTTGAAACAGCGTCGGAGCCTGAAACAGAGAAACAGCGTGAAACAGAGACAAAGGCTGAGACACAGGCCGAGCCTGAAATAGAGCTAGAATAAGTGCTAGAGCCAAAGACTGAGACAAAGCCTAATAAAGAGCAGAAGCCTGAGCCTGAAACAGTGCTTGATACAGTGCCAGAGCCTGAAACAGAACCAGAGCCACAGCTACAGCCATAGTGCCACAGCCTGAGTCTGCAACAGTGTTTGATACAGCGCCAGAGCCTGAAACAGAGACACAGCCTGAAAAAGAACCTGAGCCTGGTTATTAGCATGGCAATTAAAGAAGAGAGAGGCAGAAAGGCTTATAAATAGAGTTAAGTGCAAAGGCAAAATAATAAACAACCCTAAAGAAATAGAGAAACGATTTCTCGAATTCTTTAGAGAAATCTATAAGGAAGGAAATAAAACAACAGAAGAAGTTAAAGAACATTTAGAACAGAACTGTCTTCCGAAACTTACTAAAGAACAAAAAGAACTGTTGAATGCCCCTATTACATCGTACGAAATGCAAAGAGCAATTAAGGAACCAAAGATAGGAAAGCCACCAGGGCCAGACGGCCTACCAGCAATATATTATAAAAAAATGGAGGACTTACTGTCTGACCCATTAAGAAGTATCATGAACAACATCTTAAAAGACGGAAGCATGCCAGATTCTTGGAAAGACAGCCTTATTGCATTAATTCCAAAACAGGGAACGGACAATCTACGTATTAACAACTATAGGCCTATCGCACTTCTAAATAACGATTATAAATTATGTGCAAATATTTTAGCCGAAAGATCAAAAAAAGGCTTCCAGATGATGATACACAATGACCAAGCTGGCTTTTTGCCCGGGAGGCACATTTATAGCATCACTAGAAACATTATAAACTTATTAGCGTATTTAGACTTAAGAATAGAAAAGAAGGCAGTCTTAATGGCTATAGATGCAGAAAAAGCTTTCGACAGGGTATCCTGGAAATTTATGAAAGGTTACACCATATGGATTTTGGTATACAGTATATAAAAGGGATTGAAGCAATATAATCAAAACAAAAGGCTAAAATCATAATCAATGGAAATTTATCACAGGAGTGTGAAATCAGTAAAGGGGTCAGACAAGGTCGCCCACTATCCCCGTTAATTTTCATATTAACATTGGAAGTTTTATGTAAACAAATTAGGGAAGAAAAAGAAATAAAAGGCATTATGCTGGGAAATAGAAGTTACAAAATGAGGGCATTTGCTGACGATTTAATTATAACTACGGAGCAACCAAAACAGAGTTTAAGAAAGGCGTTGGAAATAATATATGGCTATGGTAAATTTGCGGGGTTCAAAATGAATTTAAACAAGACAAAACTATTAGTTAAAAATATGTTGCCAGATGAAAAAGCGGAATTAGAACAAATAATACACATTAAAATCTACCCAAAGAATATTAACTTATATGAAGATTGTTAGGATATTTCCGTTCCACCTTAAAAGGCAGCAGGATGTTTGTGTCACTGCCTGCGTATTTCCTGTTTTCACAGGATGTTTCTGTTGTGTCTTTTGCTTTCATTTTCTCACTCTCTGTGTCTGGAGATACTGACGCAGGCAGTCATGTCTTTCTTTGTTCTGATCAACGCTGAATAAAACTTGTAAATAATGCTCTCCTGAGTGCGACTTTTGCTGTGCATTATCTGCTGATAGAGTGTGCATGAGCTCTAGAATGTGGCAAGATATTTTCTAGAAACTCATGTCGCTAATTGCTGATACTGCGTGCCTACGGGAGATCGATGGATCGTCCGGCAGACGGCTTGGGGCCATGATGGACTTTGTCTCCCTGGCAGTATCCCAACAACAGGTTATGGGCCCAGATTCACGGCACTTACAGGAGAGTAAGACTGCGACAAACTGCTGAAAGGTACGTGGAGGAAAAGCGAAAGTGAGGCTTTTCGTTTGCCGCGGCAAGAGCTTTTGATGTCCAGCAGGCCTAATTGGCCTGGGAGCCGAGCCAAGCAGGCTTCGTGATTAATGGGCTGCCGATATAAGAAGCCTCTGAAGTGAATAAGATTCACGGCTCAAGTAAAAAGCTGGAATGGAGTTTTTCCAAGCTACTGAGGCTGCTGAGTGCCCAAAGTTAAATCGGCACAATTATAAAACCTGGGCAAAATGGTGTGAGAGTTTGCTGCGTCAGTTTGGAGTGTGGCATACTGTGTCTGAAGCCCCTCCAGTTCCTCTGACAGATAGATGGAGAGCCCAGAATTCAAGGGCCATTGACGTAATAGTCTTGTCCGTCTCTCTGGAGGAAATTAAAACGTTAGCTGGCAACGTGACTGCACGTAAGATGTGGAATGCTTTGAAGATAGCCCAACTGCCAGTCATCCCAGCCCAGAGTTTGACTGCAGCGGAGGTCCTGGCTGTTTCCCAGGATGCGAGTGAATGCAGGGATGCTGAGGGCACCGGTTGCAAGCTGCAGGGGGAGCTGACTGTGATGTCATCCCAGGCAGCATTCCAGCCTCCAGGGGGAGCCAAGGAGTCGGCAGCTGAGAACTCTGTTTCTCATGGGAGCCAAGGTCATCCTCACAGATACCGGAAGGCCAGAAGTAAACAGAGGCAGATGCCTGCAGATGGCCAGAAGCAGAGGGAGGGTGAAGAGCCCACGCCAGTGGAAAACAAGGCTTTGTTTGCTGGCACAGCTTCACCAAAGGCTAAAGGCATGTCTGATGGCCAGGAGCAGGGGGGCAAGCTGCAAAAGCCCACGCCGGTGGAAAACAAGGTTTTGCTTGCCAGAAAGACTGCTCCAAAGGCCCAGGGCAGGTTTGTTATTGATTCGGGGTGTACCCGCCATGTCTCAAAAGACCGCCATCTCTTTATCTCCTTCAAACCTCAAGAAGGTGAGATCCACCTGGCTGATGGAAAGATGTTGCGAATCGCAGGAGAAGGGACTGTGAGACTGGCAAGTCTGCACACTACCATCAAAGATGTACTATATGTTCCAGGTGCTGCAGACAATTTGCTCAGTGTCCCACAGCTTACTGGGCGTGGTTTTGAGATTTCCTTCAAGAGGAGCGTCTGTGTCATCAGAAAAGGCAAAGAGGACATTTTGCATGCAAAGTTTATCGATGGTTTGTTCTGTATAACTTATGATGACAATGGTGCTGTTGCTGTGTCTAATGCTGATTCTTGTTGTGTTGCACAAACTAACAAAGTTCTTCATGCAGGATGCATTCATGATGCACACAGAAGGTTTTGTCACCTCTCTTGGAAGGCAGTGGCCAATATGCCAGAGATGGTTGAGGGTTTGAACATCAAACCCTGTAAGTTTCACATGAAATGTGTATCTTGTGCAGAGAACAAGGTGAAGGTTGCTCCAAAAGGCAAGGAGTCTAGCAGGCAGGCTTCCAAACCCTACCAGCTAGTGCACGCAGACCTGGTTGGTCCACTTGCGCCCTCTTTGGGTCGAGCAAGGTACTTCATGGTTCTAATTGATTCTTTTTCCAGGTACATTCATGTGTTTATGCTCGAGCAGAAATCGCAAGCGTTTCCTAAGTTCAAGGCATTCTGTGCTTGGTTGGAGAATGTTCACGGTAAACGTATTGGCTGTCTCTTTACTGATCGGGGCGGGGAGTTCACTTCTCAGCAGTTTGAAGCTTTCCTGACTGAGAAGGGAATCCAGCATGACTTGTCAACGCCTAGATCGCCATGGATGAATGGACTTGTGGAGCGAGCAAATCAAATGTTGCTGCAAGGACTGAAAACCTTGTTGCATGATGCCAATCTCCCTGATAAGCTTTGCGGGGAGGCTCTGTCAAATTTTGTTTACACTTTTAATCGCACATTGTCATCACCTATTGGTTGTACCCCCTATGAGAAGATGTTTGGTAAGAAACCCAACATCAAGCACATGAGAATATTTGGTTCTGACATGTGGGTACACACCCCACAGAGCAACAAGCTTGGGAAGCGTGGGGCACATGGTTTGTTCATGGGGTACGAAAAAGGTGTGTACAGGGTATGGATGACCGACTCTAAGTCCATTAAGTTCACAAAGAGTGTTGAGTACAATCCCAAGTGGGGGGGGGAAATGTGGGAATTTTCCAGAGTTACCCAGAGGAGGATGAAGGTGATGTGAAGAAAGCAGATAATGTTGAGGCAGCTGAGGAAGCTGAGGATGATGATGATGATGATGATCAGAGTTCGGATTCCAGCTCAGTGGGCGGCGCTGCTGCTGATGTCAGTGACAGTGATGACACAGCAGACTACAAGAGCGCAAAGGCCTCAAGCAGACCATCTGATGCGTCTGACAATGAACTGGAAGAACCACTGTTCACCATTGGTCACTTTTCTCCTAAGAAAGAGGAGATGAGTCCAGAAGACTTGCGTCTAGTACGCAGATCTGAAAGAGCCACAAAGGGCAGCCCTCCAAAGAGATTTGCTGATGAGTTTGCTAAGACAGCAACTGCTGTTCTTAGTAGCTCAGAGAAGGTATGGGAACCTTCAAGCTTCAAAGAGGTTCAGGAGTTAACCTCTAAAGATGCTGAGCCTTGGCTTAATGCCATGAAGGCTGAAGTTGATTCCTTGAATAGGAACCAAACTTGGGAACTGGTACCGGTAGTCCCAGGAATGAGACTGGTTGGCAGCAAATGGGTCTTCAAGGCCAAGACAGACCAGAATGGCAAGGTTGTCAGACACAAAGCCAGATTGGTTGCCAGAGGTTTTTCACAGGTACCAGGACAGGATTACCACGAGACCTATTCACCCACAGTCAAATATGAGAGCATTCGGCTGATGCTCAAGATCGCTGTGGAGGAGAAACTGCATGTTTCCCATCATGACATTAATACAGCTTTTTTGTATGGGATTTTGGGGGAGGAGCTGTTTATGCTTCCACCTGATGGGATGCAGATACAGAAGGGAATGGTCTGTAAACTGCGGAAATCCTTATATGGTCTCAAGCAGAGTGCCAGGTGTTGGAACACAAAGCTCACTGAGACATTGCTTTCTCTAGGTTTTCACCAGGGAAAAGCTGATCCATGTGTGTTTGTCAAGGAGGAGGGGCAAAACAAACTGTATTGTTTATGTTTTGTTGATGATCTTCTGATGTTTTGGAAGAATCAGGCTTTTTATCAAAGCACACTAGCTCAGCTGAAGGAGCACTTTGACATGAAGGATCTTGGTGAGGTATCCAACTATCTTTCTCTGCAGGTGGAGAGGGACCAAGCAGGTAATTTTCTGGTACACCAAACACAGAAAATTGCTGATGTATTAACCAGGTTGAATTTGGTTGATGCAAACCCAGCAGACACACCGATGGTGACAGGTTACCAGGTAGACAGTACTGCTGAAGTGTTTTCTGACACTATGCTGTACAGATGCATTCTAGGCAAGTTGAATTTCATTGCTAGATGTTCAAGACCCGACATAGCTGTAAGCACTAACCTGCTTAGCAGACATGCTAACAATCCTACTGTTCAGGATTGGAAAGCTCTGAAGCGCATAGCCCGCTATTTGAAAGGGACTTTGCACTACAGGCTGAGGTTCACCAGTCAGAAGTCTGGAGGTCTTGAAATCTTTGCAGATGCAAATTTTGGAAGTGACACCACGGATGGTACTAGCACTTCTGGAGTATGCTACATGTACAACCACTGCCTGTTTGACTGGTTGTGCAGGAAGCAGACGACAGTAAGCTTAAGTTCCTGTGAAGCAGAACTCAATGCTCTGTCATTTTCACTCATGGATTGTGAATGGTTGATGCAACTGTTTAAGGACATCAGAGTTTCTGTGAAATGTCCTGTACAAGTGTATCAAGACAATAGATCGTGTTTGGCTTTGCTGAACTCAGAGAGTTGCAAGCAAAGAACCAAGTACGTGCAGATTAAGCTACATCGTGCAAGAGAGTGTATTCAGAAAGGACTCATTCAGGTGTCCTACATGCCAGGAAATGAAATTCCTGCTGATCTGTTGTCTAAGGTTGTTAACAGAGAACAACTTAAGGTTTACGTACAAAGGTTGCAATTGGGTTGAACCACAGGTACTACAAGTTACACGGAAAGGGGGAGGATGTTAGGATATTTCCGTTCCACCTTAAAAGGGAGCAGGATGTTTGTGTCACAGCTTGCGTATTTCCTCTTTTCACAGGATGTTTCTGTTGTGTCTTTTGCTTTCGTTTTCTCACTCTCTGTGTCTGGAGACACTGACGCAGGCAGTCATGTCTTTCTTTGTTCTGATCAACGCTGAATAAAACTTGTAAATAATGCTCTCCTGAGTGCGACTTTTGCTGTGCATTATCTGCTGATAGAGTGTGCATGAGCTCTAGAATGTGGCAAGATATTTTCTAGAAACTCATGTCGCTAATTGCTGATACTGCGTGCTTACGGGAGATCGATGGATCGTCCGGCAGACGGCTTGGGGCCATGATGGACTTTGTCTCCCTAGCAGTATCCCAATTGTTGGAAAGATATCAAAAGACAGTTGGAGACATGGACAAGGTTAAATTTATCATTCCTGGGCCGTATTTCGGTAATTAAAATGATAGTTTTACCGAAGCTACTCTTTCTATTCCACACGATTCCAATTACAAGAAAGACCAGCAGTATCAACAAGTGGCAAAAAGAAATTTCTAAATTTTTGTGGAAGGGTAAAAGACCAAGAGTAAAGCATAAGATATTAATAGATACTGTAGAAAGAGGTGGCTACGGGTTACCGGATTTGAAGCTATATTACGAAGCCTCATGTCTTCTCTGGTTGAAAGATTGGTATTTATTTTAAAATTGGGATATTTTAGATCTAGAAGGTCATGACACCCGTTTTGGGTGGCATGGCTATCTTAATTATGGGAAAATAAAGACACATAGGAGTTTTTCAAATCATATAATAAGAAATGCTATATATAAGGTATGGGGAAAATACAAAACAATATTAAGGGGGGGGGGAGTGTGAGGAATCAAGCCTTTATCAGGATAAACTGGCACTGTGAATTGACTGTCCCTCTGTTTCCCACGGAAACCTTGTCACAAAACTCTTTAAACCTTTCTAAGGCTTCTTGGGGTTTCTGCAATATATATACCCACACATAATGAGAGAAATAATCCACACACACAAGATAATATCTTGCATTGCCTCTAGATGGTGCTAGAGGACCAATCACATCAGCATACACTCGCTGAAATGCCCTGTCAACCTCAGTTGCCTTCTTGACGTCCTTCGTCATACCTGCAAGAGAAATCATGTTAGATTCAGATGCATTACAATTTATGCAATCACTTTGATCAAAAGTCAACAAATACAGTCCATCTTTCTCTCTGGCAGAAAGATACAGCTCTCCATCTTTGAAGATTTTGCAGCTTTCTCTATCATAGGACAAAGTCAGTCCTTTCTTTGTGATCTGCGAAACACTCAGCAGATTGAACTTTAAATCAGGAACCAAATACACATTGTTAATAGTCAAGGCCATTGGCCTGTTTCACAGTGAAGCTTTGCTTCTTAAACGTTGAAAACAGATCTCTGTGCGACGTCATGTGTTGCGTGCATCCTGTGTCAAGAACAAAAGTGTTATCTGTTGAAAATGCGGCTTTTGTTGACAGCAATGCTTTTGCAGGTTTCACCTGGGACTTGGTACGACTTTTGCCTGACGCCTCAGGCTTTGCAGAGCTCCCCTTAGCTCCTTTCTGTTGACGTGGCTTCTTACAATTCCGCTGAAGGTGCCCAGTCTGTCCACAATTGAAACAACAGACAACGTTCAAAGCAACAGCCTGTTCTTCACTTGCAATAGCAGAGGGGGTGCTTGAACTCCGAGCTTCTCTCCCCCTGTCTTTGACATCTATTGCAGCCGTCCTGGCTCTCACATTCTGTGAATTCCAACCTGGCGTTGGTGCAGAAGGGATGGGGTTATCAATCACCCCAAAAATCCTCTGATTCTGAAGCAGGGCTTTCATCTTTACAGACCATGAGGAATAATTGTCATTAGTCAGTGGAGGTGGGTAAGGTAAGCCTCCCCCCTTCTTGGTATCCATTTTGAATCCAAGCCTCAGCTCTCACTCTCAAGCCTGTAAAATTCCAAGAGTCTATTGGCTGTTCACTGCGTTGCACTTTGCAGCTAAATGCAGGCTGTTTTGAAAGTCCCTCCAAGAGCAGTCAGATAGCAGACAAAACAAACGCTGGAATTTTTGCCAGTGTTTTTCCAGCCTTTCACAGTCCCAGCCCCTTTTCCGTTGGCTAGTAACTTTCCACTTTACTGACGTTTCGTTGCTTAGCAACTGGCTTATCAAGACTCAGGAATGCGAAGAATGTGGCTCTCTCTCAGTGCTATTTTCATCCAAAAGCAGACACTCAGTGAACCGAAGAATGCTTCAATTCGCGTTCACTCTCACAGCCATAAAATCACCATACCTTGAGGGAATCCGTTGCTCAGCAAAAACACCTCCTCCGGTGCTCAGCCGTACTTGTAGCTTCCATCCGCACGCTACCATATCTTCCTTATCTCCTTGCAGAGGATGAAGTACGATCCATCAACCTCTCTTGTTGCTTTCATGGATCAAAACCATCGGCTACATGCTACCAGATGTCGGAAATCAAGCCTTTATCAGGAGAAACTGGCAACTCTCCCAGGAACCCGGCTAGGTCTCCTGTTGACCTCCCTGTCTGCTTTCCCGGCAAGATCCAGGCAGAGGTCGCAATAGGTGATCCTTCTCAGCGTGAGAAGAACACCCCCCCTCTTTCCTGCCCCCCCGGACAGGGGAAAGAGATAGACAGAAACGTATTTACATGCCTTTATTTCTGTCTTTGCAGCATTACAGAAAACATGACTGCTCTCTTCATACTCCTGCAGTCGAGAGAGAACAAACACTTCCTGTCCAGCTCATATTACACTCTGAGCTAATTCCGGTGCCCTCTGCACTATGAATTGACTGTCCCTCTGTTTCCCACGGAACAGTCCCAACATTCCCATTATGTTTTGTTTTCAAGCTACCAGCAGCTCGCGGCTGCATTGCTTCAATAGCGTAACAGGGAGGAGGGTGAACTAATATTGATAAGTTATGAGAAAATAAAAGATCACTTTTCTAGTTGGCTAGATTACTTCCAGGTGAATGAAGTGTTCAGAGAGGATAAGCAGATAGGTTTTGAAAAGGAGCCTTCAAGATTTGAAAGAGAACTGCTGAATAGTAAAACCAAAATAATCGCAAAAAATGTATAGACTTCTTTTAGACTACAAAGTAATGGATGAGGAGGTTAAGGCTTCAATGATAAAGTGGGCCCAAGATGTGGGCCGTCCAATTATGCTAAAAGATGGGGGAAACTGATGGAATGTAAATTTGAAATTTACAGCCAGCTATAATATAAGAGAGAACATGATGAAAATGGCTCATAGGTGGTACCTCACTCCTTCCAGATGATCAAGATTGTATAAAAAATTGGTGAATGCTTGTTGGAAATGTGAAGGAAATAACGGTGACATGAGCCACATGTGGTGGACGTGTGAAAAGATTAAGATTTTTTTTGGGGGGGGGGGAATATACGATGAATTTAAAAAGATGATGGGGATAACTTTTACGAAAAAACCGGAGGCATTTCTATGAAGTATTTTAGATAAAGAGATCCCAAAAAATCTAAGAGAGGTATTCTTGTATGCAACCACAGCAGCTCGTATACTTGTGGCCAAGGGATGGAAAGATCACGAGGCTCCAAAAATAAGAGATTGGCAAATCAAATTACAGGAATTGGTGGAGACGGCTCAATTGACTAGCAAACTCAGAGGAATCTCAAAGCAAAAATTTGCAGAAAAATGGGATGGTTATACAAGATATGTTCAAAAATACAATAATAGTTTTGATTCCGTGCTAGCATTCGAGTGATAAAGGAACTAAAAGGAGGTGGTCAACAATTAAGGATTTATTATGCTTTCAGAATGTATTGGGAAATTTATATAGAAAGGATTATTGTTTTTGTTAGGTTGTGAAACCTAAGACGCTGGCAAGTTAGCAATGTCATGTAACTTTAAGTAGTCAAGCTCGTTAAGTTGTTAAGTTGCTCAGTATATAAAGAGTGTTAGTTTTCTCTGCGTGGTGTGGGGCGTGAAGCAAAAATGTCCGAAAGCTCCGGAGGTGTTTCTGTTATCTTTCTGCAATAAACCTGTCTTTGGAAAGACAGGCTTCCCTGTGTCGTTATTTCTTTGCTGCTGAGACTTTGAAGCTTGTACTGCAACAAGAATCTCTGCACTGGACTTAATTAATGCTCTGCAAAGCGAGCCGTTGCTGATGGCGCAGCGGAAGCGTTTACTTGACCAGTACACAAACTCTCTTAGTTTTGTGTACATTCCATTGTAAGAATGGAAACAGAGCCAGAGCCAGAGCCACAGCCTAAGTCTGAAACAGTCCTTGATAGAGTGCCAGAGCCAGAGCGAGACCCTGAATCAGTGCCAGAACCAAGCCCTCAATCAGAACCACAGCCTGAGAAAGAGCCAGAACCAGAGCAACAGCCACAGCCACAGCCTGAGTCTGAAACAGCCCTTGATAGAGAGCCAGAATCAGAGAATCAGAATCAGAGTCAGAACCAGCTCTTCGGTAAAGACGTGGTCTGGTCTTAGCGCAACTGCTCCTCCCACCCGCGATAACAGAGATTGGGTGTTCCAATACATCCCCCCGTAGGGAACCTGCCCCAGCCATTCTGTTGGCTGAGGCCCCCTCCTAGGCAGCCCTGACCCTTTCCCCTTAAAAAGCAAAATACAAACTATACAATAACCTAAAAAAATAGTAAAAGAAAAACAAAGCAAGAAACAATTATGCTAAACTTAAAATAATCCCCGCCCCACCCCAGAAAGAAAACAACAACAACAACAACAACAAACCACCGTTTGAGGTGCAACAGAGACACAGCCAGAGACAGAGTGAGACCCTGAATCAGTGCCATAACCAAGCCCTCATTCAGAACCAGAGCCTGAAAAAGAGCCACAGCCCGAACCAAAGCAACAGCCACAGCCACGAGCCACAGCCTGAGTCTGCAACAGTACTTGATACAGTGCCGGAGCCTGAAACAGAGACACAGCCTCAAACAGAGCCTGAGCCTGAAACAGAGGCAGAGCCACAGCCACAGCCTGAGTCTGAAACAGTCCTTGATCGAGTGCCAGAGCCAGAGCGAGACCCTGAATCAGAGTCAGAGTGAAACCATGAATCAGAGCCAGAGCCAGAGCCTCATTCAGAGCCAGAGCTGAAAGAAAGCCAGAGCCAGAGCCAGAAATAGGGCTTGATACAGGGCCGGAGCGCAAAACATAGCTGCAGCCACAGCCTAGAGCCACAGCCTGAGTCTGCAACAGTACTTGATACAGTGCCGGAGCTGGAGCTGGAGCCAGAGCCAGAGACACAGCCAAAGCCAGAACAAAACCCTAATTCAGAACCAGAGCCTGAAAGAGAGCCAGACCCTGAAACATAGCTGGGGCAGAGGCAGAGGAAGAGCCATCATTAGACCCTGAATCAGAGTCAGAACCAGATCTTCATTCAGAACCAGACCCTGAAAGAGAGCCAGAGCCACAGACAGAGCCACAGACGGAACCTAGAACCACAGCCGAGATCCACAGCCTGAGTCTGAAATAGTGCTTGATAGAGTGCTGGATCCTGAAACAGAGACACTGTCTGAAACTGAGCCTGACACTTAAATGTAGCCAGGGGCAGAGGGAGAGGCAGAGCCTGATACAGTGCTTGATACAGCATAGGAGCCTGAAGCAGAGACACAGCCAGATCCAGAGACACAGCCAGAGCCAGAACAAAACCCTAATTCAGAACCAGAACCTGAAAGAGAGCCAGAGCCAGAAACAGTAGTTAATAGAGTGCCAGAGCCTGAAACAGAGGCAGAGACAGATACAGGGCTTGAAACAGCGTCGGAGCCTGAAACAGAGAAACAGCGTGAAACAGAGACAAAGGCTGAGACACAGGCTGAGCCTGAAATAGAGCTAGAATAAGTGCTAGAGCCAAAGACTGAGACAAAGCCTAATAAAGAGCAGAAGCCTGAGCCTGAAACAATGCTTGATACAGTGCCAGAGCCTGAAACAGAACCAGAGCCACAGCTACAGCCATAGTGCCACAGCCTGAGTCTGCAACAGTGTTTGATACAGCGCCAGAGCCTGAAACAGAGACACAGCCTGAAACAGAACCTGAGCCTGGTTATTAGCATGGCAGTTAAAGAAGAGAGAGGCAGAAAGGCTTATAAATAGAGTTAAGTGCAAAGGCAAAATAATAAACAACCCTAAAGAAATAAACGATTTCTTCAATTCTTTAGAGAAATCTATAAGGAAGGAAATGAAACAACGGAAGAAGTTAAAAAACATTTAGAACAGAACTGGAATGGAGTTTTTCCAAGCTTCTGAGGCTGCTGAGTGCCCAAAGTTAAATCGGCACAATTATAAAACCTGGGCAAAATGGTGTGAGAGTTTGCTGCGTCAGTTTGGAGTGTGGCATACTGTGTCTGAAGCCCCTCCAGTTCCTCTGACAGATAGATGGAGAGCCCAGAATTCGAGGGCCATTGACGTAATAGTCTTGTCCGTCTCTCTGGAGGAAATTAAAACGTTAGCTGGCAACGTGACTGCACGTAAGATGTGGAATGCTTTGAAGATAGCCCAACTGCCAGTCATCCCAGCCCAGAGTTTGACTGCATCGGAGGTCCTGGCTGTTTCCCAGAATGTGAGTGAATGCAGGGATGCTGAGGGCACTGGTTGCAAGCTGCAGGGGGAGTTGACTGTGATGGCATCCCAGGCAGCATTCCAGCCTCCAGGGGGAGCCAAGGAGTCGGCAGCTGAGAACTCTGTTTCTCATGGGAGCCAAGGTCATTCTCACAGATACCGGAAGGCCAGAAGTAAACAGAGGCAGATGCCTGCAGATGGCCAGAAGCAGAGGGAGGGTGAAGAGCCCACGCCAATGGAAAACAAGGCTTTGTTTGCTGGCACAGCTTCACCAAAGGCTAAAGGCATGTCTGATGGCCAGGAGCAGGGGGGCAAGCTGCAAAAGCCCACGCCGGTGGAAAACAAGGTTTTGCTTGCTGAAAGACTGCTCCAAAGGCCCAGGGCAGGTTTGTTATTGATTCGGGGTGTACCCGCCATGTCTCTGTCTCAAAAGACCGCCATCTCTTTATCTCCTTCAAACCTCAAGAAGGTGAGCTCCACCTGGCTGATGGAAAGATGTTGCGAATCGCAGGAGAAGGGACTGTGAGACTGGCAAGTCTGCACACTACCATCAAAGATGTACTATATGTTCCAGGTGCTGCAGACAATTTGCTCAGTGTCCCACAGCTTACTGGGCGTGGTTTTGAGATTTCCTTCAAGAGAAGCGTCTGTGTCATCAGAAAAGGCAAAGAGGACATTTTGCATGCAAAGTTTATCGATGGTTTGTTCTGTATAACTTATGATGACAATGGTGCTGTTGCTGTGTCTAATGCTGATTCTTGTTGTGTTGCACAAACTAACAAAGTTCTTCATGCAGGATGCATTCACGATGCACACAGAAGGTTTTGTCACCTCTCTTGGAAGGCACTGGCCAAGATGCCAGAGATGGTTGAGGGTTTGAACATCAAACCCTGTAAGTTTCACATGAAATGTGTATCTTGTGCAGAGAACAAGGTGAAGGTTGCTCCAAAAGGCAAGGAGTCTAGCAGGCAGGCTTCCAAACCCTACCAGCTAGTGCACGCAGACCTGGTTGGTCCACTTGCGCCCTCTTTGGGGGGAGCAAGGTACTTCATGGTTCTAATTGATTCTTTTTCCAGGTACATTCATGTGTTTATGCTCGAGCAGAAATCGCAAGCGTTTCCTAAGTTCAAGGCATTCTGTGCTTGGTTGGAGAATGTTCACGGTAAACGTATTGGCTGTCTCTTTACTGATCGGGGCGGGGAGTTCACTTCTCAGCAGTTTGAAGCTTTCCTGACTGAGAAGGGAATCCAGCATGACTTGTCAACGCCTAGATCGCCATGGATGAATGGACTTGCGGAGCGTGCAAATCAAATGTTGCTGCAAGGACTGAAAACCTTGTTGCATGATGCCAATCTCCCTGATAAGCTTTGGGGGGAGGCTCTGTCGAATTTTGTTTACACTTTTAATCGCACATTGTCATCACCTATTGGTTGTACCCCCTATGAGAAGATGTTTGGCAAGAAACCCAACATCAAGCACATAAGAATATTTGGTTCTGACATGTGGGTACACACCCCACAGAGCAACAAGCTTGGGAAGCGTGGGGCACATGGTTTGTTCATGGGGTACGAAAAAGGTGCATACAGGGTATGGATGACCGACTCTAAGTCCATTAAGTTCACAAAGAGTGTTGAGTACAATCCCAAGTGGGGGGGAAATGTGGGAATTTTCCAGAGTTACCCAGAGGAGGATGAAGGTGATGTGAAGAAAGCAGATAATGTTGAGGCAGCTGAGGAAGCTGAGGATGATGATGATGATCAGAGTTCGGATTCCAGCTCAGTGGGCGGCGCTGCTGCTGATGTCAGTGACAGTGATGACACAGAAGACTATAAGAGCGCAAAGGCCTCAGTCAGACCATCTGATGCGTCTGACAATGAACTGGAAGAACCACTGTTCACCATTGGTCATTTTTCTCCTAAGAAAGAGGAGATGAGTCAAGAAGACTTGCGTCTGGTACACAGATCTGAGAGGGCCACGAAGGGCAGACTTCCAAAGAGATATGCTGATGAGTTTGCTAAGACAGCAACTGCTGTTCTTAGTAGCTCAGAGAAGGTGTGGGAACCTTCAAGCTTCAAAGAGGTTCAGGAGTTAACCTCTAAAGATGCTGAGCTTTGGCTTAATGCCATGAAGGCTGAAGTTGATTCCTTGAACAGGAACCAAACTTGGGTACTGGTACCGGTAGGCCCAGGGATGAGACTGGTTGGCAGCAAATGGGTCTTCAAGGCCAAGACAGACCAGAATGGCAAGGTAGTCAGACACAAAGCCAGATTGGTTGCCAGAGGTTTTTCACAGGTACCAGGACAGGATTACCACGAGACCTACTCACCCACAGTCAAATATGAGAGCATTCGGCTGATGCTCAAGATCGCTGCGGAGGAGAAACTGCATGTTACCCATCATGACATTAATACAGCCTTTTTGTACAGGGTTTTGAACGAGGAGCTGTACATGCTTCCACATGATGGGGTGCAGATATAGAAGGGAATGGTCTGTAAACTGCGGAAATCCTTATATGGTCTCAAGCAGAGTGCCAGGTGTTGGAACACAAAACTCACTGAGACATTGCTTTCTCTAGGTTTTCACCAGGGCAAAGCTGATCCATGTGTCTTTGTCAAGGAGGAGGGGCAAAACAAACTGTATTGCTTATGTTTTGTTGATGATCTTCTGATGTTTTGGAAGAATTAGGCTTTGTACCTGTCAGGGAACTGCCATCAGAGGGAAGAGGAGAAGTAAGACGCTCCAGTTACGCAGGGGAGGGAACTAGCAAGGAGAGAGAGAGAGTCCACGGGGGAAGGAAATCCAGGGGACACCAGGGAGAAAGGGGAAGTTGAGAGTACGGCGGAGGGGAGGCTCAGAGACTCTTCCAGTGAAATCAGCGGAGAGAGCACAGGACCTCCGCTTGCCACGCCCACGCTGCGCAGAAGGCTTCCACGCAGAGAATCTAGGAGGAGACTTGGAGTCAAGCAACTTTTATGTTGGAAGAAATTTAGGTCCCGCCCACTGACGGATTCTGCCAGTGACTAAGACAGTCGCGTTTCAAGGGCTGTCAAACCAGGGAAAGTTTTAGCTATACGAATAGCTTGGAGCAGTTTGCAGTTTACGCACAAGCAACCCCAAATCCCATTACAGCAATCCGTCAGTCCTCTCGTTGCTTGTGCGGAGAGCAGCAGAGGCAGCGTCATGAGTCAAGCTGGAGGAGCAGGCGCCGGAGAGGGGGCCAGGAAGGAACCAACGCTCGAAGAGAGAAACAGAGAGTTGGAGCAGCAACTGGCTATACTAGCGGCAAGGCTGGATGAAAGGCGGACTCAGGATGCCCAAGGGAAGCCCTCCCCCATCGCAAGGAAGGTACCGGGACTAGTGCAGAGGTTTTCAGGCAACCCCAGAGACTATAATGCATTTAAGACAGAAGTGCAATATGCGCTGGACCTGCAGTATGAGGACTTTGTAGATGATGGGGGGAGGGTCGCTTTTGTGATAGGGCACCTGGAAGGCGGGGCCAGAGAATGGATTAGGCCCTTAATGGCATCGGAGAATGCCGCCTTAAAGGACTTGAGGAAATTTTTTAGCGCCATGGACCATATGTTCTCAAGTGATGTGGAGCAAAGCGTGACACGCAAGGAGCTGATGGCGTGCAAACAAGGGAACCAATCAGTGAGAGAGTACTGGTCACGATTTGCCATGCTAATCCACAAACTCGGGTGGGAACTGGGTTCCGAACCAGTACAAATGCTATTTGAGGAAGGCTTATCCTCTTGGGTAAAAGATGAACTTTCCCACTCGCCCCGCCCGCAATCGATGGACCAGCTGACTAAAATGGCGCTTGCTGTGGGAGTACGCCAAGAGGCGCGCGCTCTGGAAAGTCGGGAAGGGAGAGCGGAGCGTTGGCATGACAATCGCATTCCAGACGTGCCTGAGCCACCTGCACCGCCCGCGCCGCCCGCGGAACCAATGGAAATTGGAGGAGTGCGCGCGCACGGGGTTTCAAAATCCGGCAAAGTTCGCAAGAAAGAGGGGAAAACGACCAGGAAGTGTTTTCTCTGCCTACAGCCAGGACATTTTGCCAGAGTCTGCCCTCAGAGAAAGGCGTGGCAAGGAATGGTGGGGGCCGCTGGGGGAGAGCAGGAGCAGGGAAACGGCAAGGCTTGGCTGCAGGAGAGCGGGCACAGCAGCCAGGCGAGCAACCAGTGAAGGTGCCCAAACCAGACCCCCCCCGGGCAGCCATAGCCATAGAGGTGGTGTTAGAGCTCCCCAACGGACACCTTATTAAGGTGAAGGCATTGCTGGATTCTGGCAGCTCTTGCAACTTCTTTAGCAGGGATTTTGCACTAGAACACCAACTCCAGGTGGTGCCTCTCGAACACCCCCTGCAAGTAACAACCATTGATGGGAGAGAACTCTTGGGAGGGGGGAAGTGACTCACCAGACCCCTCCCATGAAAATGAGGGTCTCCAGACACACTGAGACAATTGCCTTTCACGTTGCCACATTAGCAGGGCCACCAATCATACTGGAAATGAGCTGGCTGGCACTGCACGATCCAGTAGTGGGGTGGCACCAGCGAACAGTCACCTTAGGGTCAATTCACTGCGTAGAGCACTGCCACGAAGGGGAAACCCCGAGGATGGCAGTAGCCAGGGTGGCAGGGATGGCGGTGGGAGAAAAGGTGAGAGTACCACCTCAGTATGCAGACCTGGAAGAAGTCTTCAGCGAGAAAGAGGCGGATAGACTACCACCTCACAGGCCCTTTGACTGCCAGATCAACCTACTCCCAGGGGCTCAGTTACCAGTGGGTAAGCTGTACGCCATGTCGGACAGGGAGATGCAGGAGTTGCGGAAGTTCATTGACAAGAACCTGAAGAGGGGCTTTATACGAGAATCAAGGGCGGTGGGGGGCAGTCCAGTGTTCTTTGTGGACAAAAGAGACTCCAAGGAGCCCCGCTTGGTAGTAGATTACCGGTCCGTCAACCGGGTATCGGAACCAGTGACCTTCCCAATGCCCAGGATTGATGACATTTTGGCCAGGGTAAGGAAAGGGAAGGTTTTTACCAAGTTGGACCTTCGAGGGGCGTACAATTTGATAAGGATGAGGGAGGGGGATGAATGGAAAACCACGATGTTCACCCCTCTGGGGGCCTTTGAGTACCTCGTGATGCCCTTCGGATTACAATCGGGTTCCAGCACATTTCAAACATTCATGCACCACGTGCTGGGGTCCCTGCTGTACAAGAATTGCGTGGCCTTCCTGGACGACGTGCTTATCTACTCAGAGAACAAGGAGCAGCATGTAAAAGATGTCAGGGAAGTGCTGAAAAGGGTGCAGGAGCACCAGCTGTGGGTCAAACTGGAGAAATGCCAATTCCACGCCCGAGAGGTGGAGTTCCTGGGTTACAGGTTGTCAGACAAAGGCCTGGCAATGGACCCAGGCAAGGTGCAGGCAGTACTAGAATGGAAGGCTCCCAAGACCCGGAAGGACGTGCAGAGGTTCCTGGGGTTTGGAAACTTCTATAGAAAGTTCATCAAGAACTTCACCCACCTAATGGCACCCATAACTGATTGTCTCAGCAGCAAGAAGAAGTTTGAATGGACAGCAGCAGCTCAGGAATCTTTTGAAAAGCTAAAGAGGGTGTTCGCTTCGGAGGAGCAACTCTTACACGTGGATCTGCGGAAGCCTATGAGGGTGGAAACAGACGCGTCAGACAGAGTGGTCGGAGCCGTGCTGCTCCAGCCAGGAAATCGATCAGAGTGGAAGCTGTGTGCCTTTTTTTTCTAGGAAGCTGAACAAGTCAGAGCAGAACTACACAGTGTATGACCGGGAATTACTGGCAATTCATGAAGCCTTTCGACATTGGAGACATTTCCTGATAGGCGCGAAGCACAAGATCCAGGTGTGCACGGACCACAAAAACCTGGAATATTGGAGGACTGCTTGAGTTCTCAACCAAAGACAGGTGCGATGGGCACAGGAGTTTTCCAAGTTCTTCTTTGAAATTCAGTATGTGCCCGGAAAAGAAAACGTCAGGGCAGACACCCTCTCTCGTAAACCAGAGTACGTGGAAGGAGAGGGAGAGCCAGAAGCACGACATGTGATACCCGAGGACCGATGGGTGTGTGGGGGAGTGTTGATAGGGAGACAAGAACTAACCGGGTTGACGAGGAATGACGAGTACGCACAAACTAAAATCAGGGAGATACGAGACGCAGAAGAAAATCAGGGGGTTTTGAGGAAAAGGAGGGGCGCTGTACTATAAGGGAGCATTGCACATACCAGAAGGGGACTTGAGGAGAAAAGTACTCAAACAACTACATGATAACCCCACGGCGGGACATTTTGGTCAACACAAAACCATGTTGCTAGTCACCAGGCAGTTCTGGTGGCCAAGAGTGAGGGAAGATGTCAGAGAATACGTAAGGGGGTGCGAACGCTGCCAGAGGGCTAAAGGGGAGAGGGCACCACCCGCGGGGTTACTGGAGCCCTTACCCACCCGGAAAGGCCATGGGAGGTGGTATCCATAGATTTTATGACCGATTTACCCAAGTCCAGGGGGAAAACAGCAGTCATGGTGGTAGTGGACTTGATGACCAAAATGTGCCATTTTATTGCTTGCTCGCATGCAGTGACAGCAGAGGAGACAGCTAGGCTGTTTATAGATCACGTTTTCAGGTTGCATGGCGCCCCCTTGAGGGTTTTGTCCGACAGAGGCAGACAATTTACTTCCAGATTCTGGAAGAAGCTCATGGGCCTGCTGGAGATCGAAGTGAGCTTCTCGACGGCCAGACACCCGGAGACCAACGGACAAGCAGAAAGAGCTAACAGCGTACTTCAGCAGTACCTTCGCTGCTACGTCAACGAAAGGGGGAACGATTGGGTGGAAAAGCTAGCGCTGGCCGAATTTGCATACAATAACGCTGAACATGTGTCCACGGGGATGAGTCCCTTCATGGCGAATTATGGGTGTCACCCCAGGGCCTTCCCAGGGGAGGGGGAGGGGAGGTGGAGTGTGCTGGCGGCAGAACAATTTGTGGAAGAAATGGAAGCTTTACACCAACAACTTAAGGCTAACCTGGAGAGGGCTAAGGAAGTATACAAGAGGCAGGCAGACAAGCACCGAAGAGAAGGGGAGACAATAAGGGTTGGGGATCAGGTGTGGTTGTCAACCAAAGGGTTACTGTTCAAAGGGGGGTGTAAGAAATTACAGCCGAGACGACTGGGACCCTTTGAAGTAACGCAGCAGGTAAATCCGGTCACCTTTAGACTAAAATTGCCCACCAACATGAAGCTACACCCGGTGTTCCACAGGTCCTTGCTCTCACCGTACCGGGAAGGGTGGGAATTGCAGGGAGGAGAAAGAGAAATCCCCAGGCATCCACGGGTGGAGGAAAGGGAATTCAGTGGTCAGGCAGCGGAAATCCTCGATTCAAGGTGGAGAGGGAGAAGGGTGGAATATTTGGTGGCCTGGGAAGGGGAACCAGAGTCGGAAAATGCTTGGGTTCCTGCGGAAGAGATCAGGGATGAGTATCTGCAGGAGGAGTTTCATAGCAGGTTCCCAAGGAAGCCCAAACCCCTTGGAAGATTCTGGGGAGAGCAATTTGGCACCACGGAGGATGAAGAAGAGTTTGAGGGGTGGCCAGCCTCAGAAGAGGAGGAAGGAGGGGAAGCCGAAGGAGAGGAATCCGACTGGGGAGATTGGGCAGCGGAAAGAGATAGCAACAGATGGAGAGCAGTGTTTGAATCCTCTGAGGAAGGGGATAGCTCCTTCCCGGGGTTTCCCGCATCGCCGTCCAAGGAACGGATGGGAGAGGGGGAGGGCCTTGGGAGGGAGGTGGATGTCAGGGAACTGCCATCAGAGGGAAGAGGAGAAGTAAGACGCTCCAGTTACGCAGGGGAGGGAACTAGCAAGGAGAGAGAGAGAGAGTCCACGGGGGAAGGAAATCCAGGGGACACCAGGGAGAAAGGGGAAGTTGAGAGTACGACGGAGGGGAGGCTCAGAGACTCTTCCAGTGAAATCAGCGGAGAGAGCACAGGACCTTCGCTTGGCACGCCAACGCTGCACAGAAGGCTTCCACGCAGAGAATCTAGGAGGAGACTTGGAGTCAAGCAACTTTTATGTTGGAAGAAATTTAGGTCACGCCCACTGACGGATTCTGCCAGTGACTAAGACAGTCGCGTTTCAAGGGCTGTCAAACCAGGGAAAATTTTAGCTATACGAATAGCTTGGAGCAGTTTGCAGTTTACGCACAAGCAACCCCAAATCCCATTACAGTACCAAAGCACCCTAGCTCAGCTGAAGGAACACTTTGACATGAAGGATCTTGGTGAGGTATCCAACTATCTTTCTCTGCAGGTGGAGAGGGACCAAGCAGGTAATTTTCTGGTATACCAAACACAGAAAATTGCTGATGTGTTAACCAGGTTGAATTTGGTTGATGCAAACCCAACAGACACACCGATGGTGACAGGTTACCAGGTGGACAGTACTGCTGAAGTGTTTTATGACACAACGCTGTACAGATGCATTCTAGGAAAGTTGAATTTCATTGCTAGATGCTCAAGACCTGACATAGCTGTAAGCTGTAACCTGCTTAGCAGACATGCCAACAATCCTACGGTTCAGGATTGGAAAGCTCTGAAGCGCATAGCCCGCTATTTGAAAGGGACTATGCACTACAGGCTGAGGTTCACCAGTCAAAAGACTGGTGGGGTCTTGAAATCTTTGCAGATGCAAGTTTTGGAAGTGACACCACAGATGGTACAAGCACTTCTGGAGTATGCTACATGTACAACCAGTGCCTGTTTGACTGGTTGTGCAAGAAGCAGACAACAGTGAGCCTAAGTTCCTGTGAAGCAGAACTCAATGCTCTGTCTTTTTCACTCATGGATTGTGAATGGTTGATGCAACTGTTTAAGGACATCAGAGTGTCTGTAAAATGTCCTGTACAAGTGTATCAAGACAATAGATCGTGTTTGGCTTTGCTGAACTCCGAGAGTTGCAAGCAGAGAACCAAGTACTTGCAGATTAAGCTACATCGTGCAAGAGTGTGTATTCAGAAAGGACTCATTTAGGTGTCCTACATGCCAGGAAATGAAATTCCTGCTGATCTGTTGTCTAAGGTTGTTAACAGAGAACAACTTAAGGTTTACATACAAAGGTTGCAATTGGGTTGAACCACATGTACTACAGGTTACACGGAAAGGGGGAGGATGTTAGGATATTTCCGTTCCACCTTAAAAGGGAGCAGGCTTTGTGAGTCACAGAGTCTGCGCATGTCCTGTTCACAGGATGCTTATGTTTGCTGTTGCTTTCGATTTCTCAGTCGGTCGGAGACACTGACTCAGAACGGTCATGTTTTTCTTTGTTCTGATCAACGCTAAATAAAGTCTGTAGATATGCTCTCCTGTTGTGCATCTTCTGCTGTGTGCATTATCTGCTAATAAAGAGTGTGCACGAGCCCAGGAATGTGGCAAGGTATTTCCAGGAAACTCGTGTCGCTAGAAGCTGCGTGACTGCAGGGATCGATGGATCGTCCGGCAGCCGGCTTGGGGCCATGATGGACTATATCTCCCTGGCAGTATCCCAACATAATTGTCATTAGTCAGTGGAGGTGGGTAAGGTAAGCCTCCCCCCTTCTTGGTATTCATTTTGAATCCAAGCCTCAGCTCTCACTCTCAAGCCTGTAAAATTCCAAGAGTCTATTGGCTGTTCACTGCATTGCACTATGCAGCTAAACGCAGGCTGTTTTGAAAGTCCCTCCAAGAGCAGTTAGATAGCAGACTGGAATTTTTGCCAGTGTTTTTCCAGCCTTTCACAGTCCCAGCCCCTTTTCTGTTGGCTAGTAACTTTCCACTTTACTGACGTTTCGTTGCTTAGCAACTGGCTTATCAAGACTCAGGAATGCGAAGAATGTGGCTCTCTCTCAGTGCTGTTTTCATCCAAAAGCAGACACTCAGTGAACCAAAGAATGCTTCAATTCGCGTTCACTCTCACAGCCATAAAATCACCATACCTTGAGGGAATCCGTTGCTCAGCAAAAACACCTCCTCCGGTGCTCAGCCGTCCTTGTAGCTTCCATCCGCACGCTACCATATCTTCCTTATCTCCTTGCAGAGGATGAAGTACGATCCATCAACCTCTCTTGTTGCTTTCATGAATCAAAACCATCGGCTACATGCTACCAGATGTCGGAAATCAAGCCTTTATCAGGAGAAACTGGCAACTCTCCCAGGCACCCGGCTTGGTCTCCTGTTGACCTCCCTGTCTGCTTTCCCGGCAAGATCCAGGCAGAGGTCGCGATAGGTGATCCTTCTCAGCGTGAGAAGAACACCCCCCTCTTTCCTGCCCCCCCCCCGGACAGGGGAAAGAGATAGACAGAAACGTATTTACATGCCTTTATTTCTGTCTTTGCCGCATTACAGAAAACATGACTGCTCTCTTCATACTCCTGCAGTCGAGAGAGAACAAACACTTCCTGTCCAGCTCATATTACACTCTGAGCTAATTCCGGTGCCCTCTGCACTATGAATTGACTGTCCCTCTGTTTCCCACGGAACAGTCCCAACATTCCCATTATGTTTTGTTTTCAAGCTACCAGCAGCTCGCGGCTGCATTGCTTCAATAGCGTAACAGGGAGGAGGGTGAACTAATATTGATAAGTTATGAGAAAATAAAAGATCACTTTTCTAGTTGGCTAGATTACTTCCAGGTGAATGAAGTGTTCAGAGAGGATAAGCAGATAGGTTTTGAAAAGGAGCCTTCAAGATTTGAAAGAGAACTACTGAATAGTAAAACCAAAATAATTGCAAAAATGTATAGACTTCTTTTAGACTACAAAGTAATGGATGAGGAGGTTAAGGCTTCAATGATAAAGTGGGCCCAAGATGTGGGCCGTCCAATTATTCTAAAAGATGGGGGAAACTGATGGAATGTAAATTTGAAATTTACAGCCAGCTATAATATAAGAGAGAACATGATGAAAATGGCTCATAGGTGGTACCTCAATCCTTCCAGATGATCAAGAATGTATAAAAATTTGGCGAATGCTTGTTGGAGATGCGGAGGAAATAACGGTGACATGAGCCACATGTGGTGGACGTGTGAAAAGATTAAGATTTTTTTTGGGGGGGAATATACGATGAATTAAAAAAGATGATGGGGATAACTTTTACGAAAAAACCGGAGGCATTTCTATGAAGTATTTTAGATAAAGAGATCCCCAAAAATCTAAGAGAGGTATTCTTGTATGCAACCAAAGCAGCTCGTATACTTGTGGCCAAGGGATGGAAAGATCACGAGGCTCCAAAAATAACAGATTGGCAAATCAAATTACAGGAATTGCTGGAGACGGCTCAATTGACTAGCAAACTCAGAGGAATCTCAAAGCAAAAATTTGCAGAAAAATGGGATGGTTATACAAGTTACGTTCAAAAATACAAAAATAGTTTTGACTCCGTGCTAGCATTCGAGTGATAAAGGAACTAAAAGGAGGTGGACAACAATTAAGGATTTATTATGCTTTCAGAATGTATTGGAAAATTTATATAGAAAGGATTATTGTTTTGTGTACATTCCATTGTAAGAATGGAAACAGAGCCAGAGCCACAGCCACAGCCTAAGTCTGAAACAGTCCTTGATAGAGTGCCAGAGCCAGAGCGAGACCCTGAATCAGTGCCAGAACCAAGCCCTCATTCAGAATCAGAGCCTGAGAAAGAGCCAGAGCCAGAACCAGAGCAACAGCCACAGCCACAGCCTGAGTCTGAAACAGCCCTTGATAGAGAGCCAGAATCAGAGAATCAGAATCAGAGTCAGAACCAGATCTTCGGTAAAGACGTGGTCTGGTCTTAGCGCAACTGCTCCTCCCACCCGCGATAACAGAGATTGGGTGTTCCAATACACCCCCTCCGTAGGGAACCTACCCCAGCCATTCTGTTGGCTGAGGCCCCCTCCCAAGCAGCCCTGACCCTTTCCACTTAAAAAGCAAAATACAAACTATACAATAACCTAAAAAAAAGTAAAAGAAAAACAAAGCAAGAAACAATTATGCTAAACTTAAAATAATCCCCGCCCCAACTAAACATTTGTCCCACTCCAGAAAGAAAACAACAACAACAACAAACCACCGTTTGAGGTGCAACAGAGACACAGCCAGAGACAGAGCGAGACCCTGAATCAGTGCCATAACCAAGCCCTCATTCAGAACCAGAGCCTGAAAAAGAGCCACAGCCCGAACCAGAGCAACAGCCACAGCCACAGCCTAGAGCCACAGCCTGAGTCTGAAACAGTCCTTGATCGAGTGCCAGAGCCAGAGCCAGAGCGAGACCCTGAATCAGAGTCAGAGTGAGATCATGAATCAGAGCCAGAGCTGAAAGAAAGCCAGAGCCAGAGCCAGAGCCAGAGCCAGAAATAGGGCTTGATGCAGGGCTGGAGCGCAAAACATAGCTGCAGCCACAGCCTAGAGCCACAGCCTGAGTCTGCAACAGTACTTGATACAGTGCCGGAGCTGGAGCCAGAGCCAGAGCCAGAGACACAGCCAAAGCCAGAACAAAACCCTAATTCAGAACCAGAGCCTTAAAGAGAGCCAGACCCTGAAACATAGCTGCGTCAGAGGCAGAGGAAGAGCCATCATGAGACCCTGAATCAGAGTCAGAACTGTTGAGCTTGGAACTTAACAGGTTAAGTTGTTCCCATGATGCCACACCATTCTGACGTCAGTTTTCGAAGCTGGGAGGAGTTTGGGAGGAGTTTGCTATTCTCACTCTGTGTTGTGAGGGAAAAGGAGCAGCTTTGTCATGGCTGCAAGCAGTCCTGGATTTTCCGGAGATTTGTTGGAATAAACGACTGTAAATAGACAAACCTGTACTGTGTGTGTTTGTCTGGAAGCTAAGCCAAGCTACGTGACAGTTTTACACCGCTGTGTTAAACTCTGCTGAGGCATGACTGAGAGCTGCGGAGCGGAAGTGTGCCGGGCGGCCATAAATCGCTAATTGAGAATCGCAAATCAATTAGTGGGAGTCACGTCAGACCAATAAAGTCCAAGAAGAACCAGATCTTCATTCAGAACCAGACCTTGAAAGAAAGCCAGAGCCACAGACAGAGCCACAGACGGAGCCTAGAGCCACAGCCGAGATCCACAGCCACAGCCGAGATCCACAGCCTGAGTCTTAAATAGTGCTTGATAGAGTGCTGGATCCTGAAACAGAGACACTGTCTGAAACTGAGCCTGGCGCTTAAAGGTAGCCAGGGGCAGAGGGAGAGGGAGAGCCTGATACAGTGCTTGATACACCATAGGAGCCTGAAGCAGAGACACAGCCAGATCCAGAGACACAGCCAGAGCCAGAACAAAACCCTAATTCAGAACCAGAGCCTGGAAGAGAGCCGGAACCAGAAACAGTGCTTGATAGAGTGCCAGAGCCTGAAACAGAGGCAGAGGCAGATACAGGGCTTGAAACAGCGTCGGAGCCTGAAACAGAGAAACAGCGTGAAACAGAGACAAAAGCTGAGACACAGGTCAAGCCTGAAATAGAGCTAGAATAAGTGCTAGAGCCAAAGACTGAGACAAGGCCTAATAAAGAGCAGAAGCCTGAGCCTGAAACAGTGCTTGATACAGTGCCAGAGCCTGAAACAGAACCAGAGCCACAGCTACAGCCATAGTGCCACAGCCTGAGTCTGCAACAGTGTTTGATACAGCGCCGTAGCCTGAAACAGAAACACAACCTGAAACAGAACCTGAGCCTGGTTATTAGCATGGCAATTAAAGAAGAGAGAGGCAGAAAGGCTTATAAATAGAGTTAAGTGCAAAGGCAAAATAATAAACAACCCTAAAGAAATAGAGAAACAATTTCTCGAATTCTTTAGAGAAATCTATAAGGAAGGAAATGAAACAACAGAAGAAGTTAAAGAACATTTAGAACAGAACTGTCTTCCGAAACTTACTAAAGAACAAAAAGAACTGTTGAATGCCCCTATTACATCGTACGAAATGCAAAGAGCAATTAAGGAAGCAAAGATAGGAAAGCCACCAGGGCCAGACGGCCTACCGGCAATATATTATAAAAAAATGGAGGACTTACTGTCTGACCCATTAAGAAGTATCATGAACGACTTCCGGGGTTGGCGCGATCTGGGAATGGCGGATTCCCTCCGAGCTCCGGAGGGAATCGGCTCAGCGGGGGACGGGTCTTTGCCGTGCCGGCGACACGGGGACCCTTAAAACCGCAGGCACGAAAGCCTGCGGACTGAAGACTCGGTGGGTGCCTTAAGCGCCCCCCCTGATTCGCAAAGAGCCTTTTTAAAGGCTGCGGAGGGGATACGGGGGGTGGCGTGGCACCGAGAGTCCATCGCTACCTCTGCTGAGCGAAGCCGCGAGCCATGACCGGAGAGCGCTGACTTCCTTCCTTGAAATTCGGCTGAGAAAAAGAACCCGTGAGTTAATTGAATTTGGATTCTAAGAATTTCACCTATTGAATTTGAGACGATCGGGGGATGTGTTAAAAGGAAGTCCGCACCCCCCCCTTGCAGACGATCCAGAGCAACGATAAAAGAACTAAGCTGGAGTGCCTACCCTGTAAAGGGTGAGTTTAAAAAGACAGTAACTTCCAAGATTTGGAAAAGGAATCTTTTTTTGAGCAGGAGAGAGGAGTGTTGGAAGGGGTATATTTCTGTTGTAAGCAACCCCCCCTCCCGGGCTCGGGAGTGTCCTACTTTGGAGCTGGGATAAGAAGAGCAGAGTTTGACAGCTGTCAAAGCTGTCAAACGGATTGTTAATAGTAGAAAAATTGCTACTTAAGACCCCTCTGGATTAAAAGGAGTTACAATAGAACTAAAATTGTTGGAAACAAAGAATCAATAATAAGACAGAGGACTGTTGGAGAAAAGAACACTAAGTAACCAGATTCCCTCTAGGGGGAAATCTGTGGAATTACAATGGCTGTGGATGGAAAGATACTGGGAGAAATCGAAAGGATGTTTTATTTGGTTGGAATCTTACAGGAACAGACTACGGCTATGAGTGAACAATTGATGACCTTGAATCCTGAAATAAGTAGTTCTGTTCAATGTAATGAGAACCTGGCTGAGAAAGAATCCACAGCTGAGCCGGAAATGATAACCAAAGAAGAGGAGAAGACAAAACAAGAAAGAGAAGAACTGAAATGGGAAAATATTGTCCAGAAGCTGACATCTGTGGAATATAAACAAGGAGACTATTGGACTGAACCTACTACAAATCTACGAAAGATCCAGAAGATGAAAGTGGAGGCCCTGGGAATTTATGAAATCAAGGAATTTAAAATAAAGAAGTATAATTGGGGCCTCCACATAGACTCTGACTTTGATTATGTTCAAAATTCATGCCTTGTGGAAATTCCTCAGCAGTTGCTTGCAAATATGGGAAGAGATTTTGGACTGATTGTGAAAGAACTCTTTCGAGACGTGAAGACCGACATAAAGGATTGCCAACTAGGCCGGCGGAGAGGGACTGAAAGTGATTTGAGAGCCTCGGACGTAAGGAATCCGGGCTAATAATTGCTATTTTGGACATGTTTTTGGAAGGGACACAAACCGGGGAAGGGAGGGAGGGAAGAATCTAGTTTCAACAACACTTAAGACTATGGGATTTAGCTAACAAGATTATTATTTAAGACAAAATGGGAAATCGTTGGAAGGGAACTGAGGTCCAACTTAGAATAAATTTAATTTTGCTTTTTTTATATATATATATATAAAGGACTAATATTAAGATGGATAAGGAAATGCCAATTTGCTGATACAAATTTGGGAATAGGGATGCAAGGGAGGGGGTGGGGGGGAAGTCAATGACCAGGGTTAGAAAATAAGTTTTTTCTGGAAACTATATATGTTTGTTGTTTTATTTTTCTGTTTGTTTGTTTTTATGTTTTTTGTGTTTTTGTCTTTGTCTTTGTCTATATAAAATGTGAAAACCCAATAAAAATTTTATAAAAAAAAAAAAAGAAGTATCATGAACAACATCTTCAAAGACGGAAGCATGCCGGATTCTTGTTAAGACAGCCTTATTGCATTAATTCCAAAACAGGGAACGGACAATCTACTTATTAACAACTATAGGCCTATCGCACTTCTAAATAACGATTATAAATTATATGCAAATCTTTTAGCCGAAAGATCAAAAAAAGGTTTCCAGATGATGATACACAAGGACCAAGATGGCTTTTTGCCCGGGAGGCACATTTATAACAACACTAGAAACATTATAAACTAATTAGCCTATTTAGACTTAAGAATAGAAAAGAAGGCAGTCTTAATGGCTATAGATGCAGAAAAAGCTTTCGACAGGGTATCCTGGAAATTTATGAAAGGTCTGTTACACCATATGGATTTTGGTATACACTATATAAAAGGGATTGAAGCAATATAATCAAAACAAAAAGCTAAAATCATAATCAATGGAAATTTATCACAGGAGTGTGAAATCAGTAAAGGGGTCAGACAAGGTCGCCCACTATCCCCCTTAATTGTCATATTAACATTGGATGTTTTATGTAACCAAATTAGGGAAGAAAAAGAAATAAAAGGGATTATGCTGGGAAACAGAAGTTACAAAATGAGGGCATTTGCTGACGATTTAATTATAACTCTGGAGCAACCAAAACAGAGTTTAAGAAAGGCGTTGGAAATAATATATGGCTATGGTAAATTTGCGGGGTTCAAAATGAATTTAAACAAGACAAAACTATTAGTTAAAAATATGTCGCCAGATGAAAAAGCAGAATTAGAACAAATAATACACATTAAAATCTACCCCAAAATCAAGTATTTAGGATTATGGATAACACCAAAGAACATTAACTTATATGAAGATAATTATACCAATTGTTGAAAAGATATCAAAAGACAGTTGGAGACATGGACAAGGTTAAATTTATCATTCCTGGGCCGTATTTCGGTAATTAAAATGAGAGTTTTACCAAAGCTACTCTTTCTATTCCAAACGATTCCAATTACAGGAAAGACCAGCAGTATCAACAAGTGGCAAAAAGAAATTTCTAAATTTTTGTGGAAGGGTAAAAGACCAAGAGTAAAGCATAAGATATTAATAGATACTGTAGAAAGAGGTGGCTACGGGTTACCGGATTTGAAGCTATATTACGAAGCCTCATGTCTTCTCTGGTTGAAAGATTGGTATTTATTTTAAAATTGGGATATTTTAGATCTAGAAGGTCATGACACCCGTTTTGGGTGGCATGGCTATCTTAATTATTGGAAAATAAAGAGGCATAGGAGTTTTTCAAATCATATAATAAGAAATGCTATATATAAGGTATGGGGAAAATACAAAAGATATTTGGAACAGAAAACCCCAAGATGGAACTCTCCACTAGAAGCAATCGCTGTTAAAAAAAGCAACAACATCAAAGAGAACTGGGGAACCTCCGGGTTAGCGCCTCCGGCAATGGCGGATTTCCTCTGACCGGGAGGAATCCGCTTCGTGAAACTAGGGTCTGGACCGCCACGAAGAGGCGGAGACCCACTAAAAACCACAGGCGGGAGAAGCCTGTGGACGTGGGATTCGGCTGGCACCTTTAGCGCCTCCCCTACTCGCGGGGAAACCCGGTTTCGGGGATCCGGAGCGACGTGGGGTGAGCGGCGCGGTGCTTCGAATCGACTGCTCTTTTCACGGAGTGAAGCAGCATTGCTGTTGCCGGAGTGCGCTGACTTTTTCCTGTGGACAATTGGACTTTAAACAACTACCCGTGAGTAGAACGGAAAATTGGATTATGAAACATCTTAATTTGGCACCGAAGCGGGAAGGTCTAAACAGGAAGTCCGCCTTCCGCTTTTGTAAATAGATTGAAGCAAAGAAATTGCAAGCTAAAGTCTGGAAAATCGTTTGTAAAGGACTAAATTTCCATCTGTTAAAACTACCAAACCCCCCTTGGAAGCAGGAGAAGAGGGGGGAAATCTTAGACTGTTTAAACCTGCAGGAGAGAGAGTAAAGGAAGATAAATTTCCACCGTCTTGAACCAGGGAACGGGGTGTCAGAGACAGACGCTTTGGGGAAGTTCATTGACTGTGAAGAAAACGTTTTTTGACAGATAGTTAAAAAAGAGAAACATATTGATTCCAATGTTTCCTTTTGCACTTAAAAGGAACAAAATATCTGAAAAATGAAAGGAATTTTGTTGCTGGATCTGCTTTTAAAAAGTCGGATGCAAACAGAAATTGTTTCCTCTAGAGGGAGCTTGTGAAACTGTTGCTGGAATCAATCTGGGGAATTCTACAGCTGCGGAGATTAAAGATTGTGAGAACCAGACATTTGACCTTGAATAAGAATGTGCCCAGAAGAAGTTTTAGTGCTTGCTTTTTGCAAGACAAGTGCTTTACTGGAACAGCTACATGAGAAGATGGATTTGATGACTGTTGCAGTTAGCAATTTTGGACAAACAGTGAATACCTATATAGAAACCAAGCAGGAACCAATCCAGGAATTTGCTTTGACAGGGCAAGTTGTGCAGGAGACAAAGGAGGAGGTTGTTGCTGAACCTCAAGTAATAGAAATGGAGCAAGTTGTGCAGAAGACAAAGGAGGAGGTTGTGGCTGAACCTCAAGTAACAGAAATGGAGAGAGTCACAGCCTTGCAGGAACATAAGTTGTTGTCTCTGACGACTGAACCTGGAGAAAGTCAGATTTGAAGAGATGGAGTACTGTTTGGTTTGGAGATGGGAAGCTGGATAGATCCACCTATGCAGGGATGTTTTGACTTTTGGGATCTGGTTTTGGGCCAGGGGGAGTTTGGAGTTGTGGGGGCCCTTAACCTTGGAGGGACTTTGAAATATGCCTTCAAATATCTTTTGGATTTCAGTGCTGACTATGGAGAATGGGCTGACCTGTCGAGAAGGGATAAAGATACTGTCAAGTTGGAGTTTCCCCGAGATCTACCCCTCAGTGAGAAAGGAAGGAAATTAAGAATAAGATCAGCAGAAGACAAAGTAAAGTGCAGGTATAAATATTAAGAAGACCTGCAGAAGGGACATGGAAAAGACTTAAGAGCCTCGGATAGAAGGTCACCAGGTTGATGGACTAGATGGAAGGGATAGAAAGGACTGACAAAACCCGAGACCAGGAAGAAGAGACGATGGATGAAGATTAGAAGAAAGTTTAAAAATGGGAGAAGAGTCGGTGGAAGAAGATTGGAAAAAATTTAAAGTATATTTACAAAAACATTGCAAAATTAATGAATGTTAGAAGGATGCTGGAATGAAGTTATATGGTTTTAGCAGAAATGTAATAAAGAATTAAGTAAAAGCTGATTGATAATGGGCCAAAATGAAAAATTTAAGGTTAGACCGTTAAGATAAATTATAGAACAAAAATTGAGATAGATGGAAAGAATTTGCTGAAACAATTAATTGAACTAGAATACAAAAAAGGGAGGTGCGAGGAGGTCAATGAAACAAGTAAATGAAAGGTAAAGATATGGAATATTGGATGTGTGTTTCAGTGTTATTGTTTCTTTTTGCTGTATTGTTGTATTGCTTTTCTATGTCTTTCTTTTTATGTATCGTAATGTATGCCCTGTTAAATTTTTTGTTGTTTTTTTCTTTTTTCTGTATTTTTTAAAACCTTAATAAATATCATTAAAAAACCAAATATAAATATATATAAAAAAACATAGAGAACGGGATAAAGTATAACACAATATTAAGGGGGGAGGGGGAGGGTCAACTAATATTGAAAAGTTATGAGAAAATAAAAGTTCACTTTTCTAGTTGGCTAGATTACTTCCAGGTGAATGAAGTGTTCAGACAGGATAAGCAGATAGGTTTTGAAAAGGAGCCTTCAAGATTTGAAAGAGAACTACTGAATAGTAAAACCAAAATAATCGCAAAAATGTATAGACTTCTTTTAGACTACAAAGTAATGGATGAGGAGGTTAAGGCTTCAATGATAAAGTGGGCCCAAGATGTGGGCTGTCCAATTATGCTAAAAGATGGGGAAAACTGATGGACGTGTGAAAAGATTAAGATTTTTTTTTGCGGGGGGGGGGGAATATACGATGAATTAAAAAAGATGATGGGGACAACTTTTACGAAAAAACCGGAGGCATTTCTATGAAGTATTTTAGATAAAGAGATCCCAAAAAATCTAAGAGAGGTATTCTTGTATGCAACCAAAGCAGCTCGTATACTTGTGGCCAAGGGATGGAAAGATCACGAGGCTCCAAAAATAACAGATTGGCAAATCAAATTACAGGAATTGGTGGAGACGGCTCAATTGACTAGCAAACTCAGAGGAATCTCAAAGCAAAAATTTGCAGAAAAATGGGATGGTTATACAAGATACGTTCAAAAATACAATAATAGTTTTGACTCCGTGCTAGCATTTGAGTGATAAAGGAACTAAAAGGAGGTGGACAACAATTAAGGATTTATTATGTTTTCAGAATGTATTGGAAAATTTATATAGAAAAGATTATTGTTTTGTGTACATTCCATTGTAAGAATGGAAACAGAGCCAGAGCCACAGTCACAGCCTAAGTCTGAAACAGTCCTTGATAGAGTGCCAGAGCCAGTCCTTGATAGAGTGCCAGAGCCCTGAATCAGTGCCAGAACCAAGCCCTCATTCAGAACCAGAGCCTGAGAAAGAGCCAGAACCAGAGCAACAGCCACAGCCTGAGTCTGAAACAGCCCTTGATAGAGAGCCAGAATCAGAGAATCAGAATCAGAGTCAGAACCAGATCTTTGGTAAAGACGTGGTCTGGTCTTAGCGCAACTGCTCCTCCCACCCGCGATAATAGAGATTGGGTGTTCCAATACATCCACCCGTAGGGAACCTGCCCCAGCCATTCTGTTGGCTGAGAGCCCCTCCCAGGCAGCCCTGACCCTTTCCACTTAAAAAGCAAAATACAAACTATACAATAACAGGGGGTTATACAAACTATACCTTGGCAGGGGGTTGGACTCGATGGCCCTTGTGGTCTCTTCCAACTCTATGATTCTATGATTCTAATAACTTAAAAAAATAGTAAAAGAAAAACAAAGCAAGAAACAATTATGCTAAACTTAAAATAATCCCCGCCCCAACTAAACATTTGTCCCACCCCAGTAAGAAAATAACAACAAACCACCGTTTGAGGTGCAACAGAGACACAGCCAGAGACAGAGCGAGACCCTGAATCAGTGCCATAACCAAGCCCTTATTCAGAACCAGAGCCTGAAAAAGAGCCACAGGCCGAACAAGAGCAGCAGCCACAGACACAGCCACGAGCCGCAGCCTGCGTCTGCAACAGTACTTGATACAGTGCCGGAGCCTGAAACAGAGACACAGCCTCAAACAGAGCCTGAGCCTGAAACAGAGGCAGAGCCACAGCAACAGCCTGAGTCTGAAACAGTCCTTGATCGAGTGCCAGAGCCAGAGTGAGACCCTGAATCAGAGCCAGAGCCAGAGCCTCATTCAGAGCCAGAGCTGAAAGAAAGCCAGAGCCAGAGCCAGAGCCAGAGCCAGAGCCAGAGCCAGAGCCAGAGCCAGAGCCAGAGCCAGAGCCAGAGCCAGAAATAGGGCTGGAGCACAAAACATAGCTGCAGCCACAGCCTAGAGCCACAGCCTGAGTCTGCAACAGTACTTGATACAGTGCCGGAGCTGGAGCCAGAGCCAGAGCCAGAGACACAGCCAGAGCCAGAACAAAACCCTAATTCAGAACCAGAGCCTTAAAGAGAGCCAGATCCTGAAACATAGCTGTGTCAGAGGCAGAGGAAGAGCCATCATGAGACCCTGAATCAGAGTCAGAACCAGATCTTCATTCAGAACCAGACCCTGAAAGAGAGCCAGAGCCACAGACAGAGCCACAGACGGAGCCTAGAGCCTCCGCCTCAGCCTGAAACACTGCTTGATACAGTGCCAGAGCCTGAAACAGAACCAGAGCCACAGCTACAGCCATAGTGCCACAGCCTGAGTCTGCAACAGTGTTTGATACAGTGCCGTAGCCTGAAACAGAGACACAGCCTGAAACAGAACCTGAGCCTGGTTATTAGCATGGCAATTAAAGAAGAGAGAGGCAGAAAGGCTTATAAATAGAGTTAAGTGCAAAGGCAAAATAATAAACAACCCTGAGGACTTCCGGTCGGCGCCATCGGTTAATGGCGGATTTCCCTCCGAGCTCCGGAGGGGGTCTGCTTTACAAGTTCGGGTCCTGCCGCTACGGCGAAGCGGGGACCCTCAAAAATTACAGGCGCGGAAGCCTGTGAACAAGGAGACTCGGTGGGCACCATTGCGCCCCCACCCCGAAATCGCAAGGGAGCCTTTTTAAAGGCTCCGGAACGGCAGCGGGGAGAGAAGCGTGGTTCTGAGAGTCGTCACCCAGTTTGTGAAGTGAAGCCACATCGCCATAACCGGAGAGCGCCGATTCCTTCCTGAAAATTGGATTACAAATTAAAACCTGTAAGTAAGACTGAGACCTAATTTGGATTTACAATTACCCTTTGGAAATTTGGCTGAAAACGGGATTGGTTTAAAGCAAGGAAGTCAGCCTTTCCCGGACTGCAAAAGGATAAAGCAAAGAAGGATAAAAAGCTGCAACCGTTGAGAGACCTTAAAGAACTAAGGGAATTAGACATAAACTGTGAATTTCCCCCCTTTTGGCAGGCAGGAGCAAAAGGGGGAGGAATTTGTGATTTTAACCTGCCGGAAAAAGACTTAAAAAAACTTTTACCGCTGTGTCAAACACCCCTGAAACGGACTGCCGGGGTAAGGAAGCCGGAGAGAGAGAACTGTCAGTGAGTTAAATGGATACTTGGAATGCTACATTGTTTTAAACTACTTAGCTCAGGAGAGATATTAAATTACTGGTTTGCTAAACTCTGAAAATACAGGAATTGTTACAATTGACTATTGGGAAACTTTAGGGGAATTAGTGACTGTAAGACATTCTGTTTAGCTTTGGAAACTTTCTTCCCCTAGAGGACACTTTGATAATTGTTGCAGTTTCTCATAGTTATCTTTGTACAAGTTCAAATTCTTAGATGTCAAATGAACCCCTAGGTATTTCACCTTCTTAACCACTGCCAAACCTGTTTCATTCTGGAACTTCTCCCTCTCCATGACTGTTAAATTTTTTCCCAAAACTTTAGTCTTTTGTTTATTCAGTTTAAATCCGGCCACTTGACCAAATTCTTCAATTAATTCCAACACCCTTTTTGTACTAGTGTCTGGCTCTTGTAAGGTTAATACTAAGTCATCTGCAAAAGCCTTTAGCTTATAATGTTTAGCTCCGACCTGTACCCCTTTTACCTCCTGGTCGTCTCTAATCATATTTAGCAACACCTCCAGGACAGAAATAAAAAGTAATGGGGAAATAGGGCACCCCTGTCGTGTTCCTTTTTCTATATTAAGTTCTTCAGTTATCACATTATTTACAATCAGCTTTGCTTTTTGTTCAGAGTATATGACACCCATACCATTCTCAAATCCTTGGTCTACCCCCATCCCATGAAGATTCTTTTTCATAAAACTCCAAGAGATGTTGTCAAAGGCTTTCTCCGCGTCCACAAAGATCAGAACTGCTTTAGTATTTATATTCACCTCTAATAGTTCCAAGATGTCTATTATATTCCTCACGTTGTCTGATAAATGCCTTTTTGGGAGAAAGCCTGCTTGGTCCCTATGAATCTTCTCCATCAACACTCTTTTCAATCTTTTTGCCAAAATGTCTGCAAAAATTTTGTAATCCACATTAAGTAATGATATTGGGCGATAGTTCTTAAGTTGAGTCTTTTCAGTCTCTGTTTTTGGTATGAGTGTGATATACGCTTCTTTCCACGATTCTGGCGCCCTTTTCCCCTCTAAGATCTCATTACAGACTTCCTTTAACGGTTGCACCAACCACTCCTTCAATGCTTTATAATATCTGGAAGTCAATCCATCTGGTCCTGGAGATTTGCCCAGTTGCATGTTTTGAATGGCACCCTCTATCTCTTGTTCTGTTATTCTCTGATTTAGATCCACTTTGCTTTGATGAGAGATTTTTTGTAATCCATATTTTTTGAGGAATTTATCTATGTCTTCCTCCTTCTGCGGTCCTTGTGCATATAATTTTTTAAAATAACTCACGAAACAATTTCTAATCTCATTGGGTTTATATATACTCTTTCCATCCACTTCTAGGCTTGTGACTGTGTTTAATTTCTGTCTTTTCTTCAATTGCCAAGCCAGAAGTTTACCGCATTTGTCAGCAGATTCAAATGTCTTTTGTCTCATTTGCTTTATCTTCCATTCAATCTCTTGATTCATCAGTTCCATATATTGTGTCTGGTATAGCTTAATCTCTCTCAAAATCTCCTGGGACTTTGGTTTTGATCTCAATTTCTTCTCTCCTTCTTTAATCCTTTCCAAAATCTTATCCTTCTTCTCATTTTGCTTTCTCTTTTTTACTGAATTTTGTTGAATTAAAAATCCTCGCATCACTGCTTTGCTTGCGTCCCAGATCACTCTTTTTTCTACATCAGTTTTTAAATTTATTTCAAAATAGTCCTTTAAGGTTTTTTGGGCCTTTCTGTGGATCTCCTCGTCTCGAAACAGGGTGTCATTCATCCTCCATCTGAATTGACCAGTTGTTGTAAATTTCATTTCCATCTTCACGGCGTTATGGTCGGAGCAAGTCTTTGGGCAGATTTCCACTTTCTTAATCTTTGGAGCCAACCCACTAGTAATCCAGATTTGGTCGATTCTGGTCCAGGTCATCATTGCTTCAGAGAAGAAGGTTCCCTCTCTCTCGAGAGGGTTCCTTGTTCTCCAAATGTCAATCAAGTCCATATTTTCAGTCATTTCAAAAAAAGTCTTTGGTAATCTCCCATCTCTGGAGATCACCTGTCTTTGTGCTTTGTCCATATTAGTAGATACCACTCCATTCATGTCTCCCATCATAATTACATTGTAGTCCAAATAGTCCAATAATGTCTCATGCAACTTCTTAAAGAATTCTGACTTCCCTTCATTGGGTGCGTAGATCCCTAGTATCAAAAATTTTTCACCTTGAACTTGCACTTCAATTGCCAAATATCTTCCTTGATCATCTTTAAAAATAAACTTCGGGGAAAGCTTTTCCTTTGCATAGATTACCACTCCTCTTTTCTTAACTTTGTCCGATGAGATGAATTCTTGACCTAGTCTCTTATTGACGAGTAGTTTCCTATGCAATCTTGTTATATGAGTTTCCTGTAAACAAATTAAGTCCAACTGTTCTTTTTTCAATAGGTGAAATACATTTTTTCTCTTTCGCGGAAGGTTAAGTCCGTTACAATTCCAGCTTAGAAGTTGCAGGGCCATCCTGAAGCTATTTGCCTCCTGTCGCTCCGAGTAGTTGTTCTTCTTCTGTCGGTGATTTCAATCCAAACGTCAAATTTAAGATGTCTGTTGCGTCTTTCGTTTCTGATGTTAGTTCCTCTCCAACTGTTCCTTTCAGAAGGTCTTCCCTATAGTGATTCAGAAATTGATCTCGGTCTTCTGTTGATCTTATCCTTATTTTCCTACCTTTAAATTTAAAAGATAGGCCTTGCGGGAATTCCCACCTGAAAAGTACGTCGTTCTTCTTCAACAATCCAACCAGTTCTTTATAGAGTATTCTTGCATCCAGGATTTCCTTTGGGATGTCTTTAAAAATCTCCACAAAAGAATTTTCAATCTCAAGTGTTCTTTGATAATGCAGGCTCAGTATTTTGTCTCTCTCCTCTCTTGATCCTAGGGTTATCAGGCAATCCCTTGGCTTCTTCCTGCCTTGCGCTCTACCCAGTCTGAAGGCAGTCACAATATTAATTTCTTCCTTTTCCAACTCCTGTTGCCAAAAATCCAAAAATTCTTTAGAAAGGAAGTCCACCAAGTTATCTCCCTCACTTTCAGGCACTGCTCGCAATCTTAAATTCCTGTCTCTCCTCTGCAATTCAAGCATAGACAGGGCCAATGTGTGATCTTCTAACTTTTTGCAAACTGGTGCTATTTTTTCCTGTGTAGCGTCCACCAAGACTTTGGCCTCATCAGCTGAGACTTTAGCTTCTTCTGCAATTTTACGTATGTTGGCAGAGTCCTCTAAGATTTTATTAATAGATTCTGTGTTAGACGTCACTCTTTTCCCTAATTCATTCACACTTTGTGTGTTCTGATCCAACTTTATTGAGAGTTCTGTCAATTTTTTACTGTTTTCAGCTCCCTGCTTTGTCAGAGATTCCAAAGACTCATTTATCTTGACTAAAGCTTGTGTTACAGGGTCTGATGTCATTATAGTTTTTGTCTGACCAGTTGCAGCTGGTGCCACTGGGATGCCTGAAGCTGAAACTCTACGCTGTTGTGAAGATTTTGTCTTGTATTGTCTCCCAGATCTGGTTGTTGTCTCTTCTGATGCACCACTCATGCCTAGCCAAGGTCACTCTCCCACCTGCTAGTTGTTTTTCAGAGGAAATTTCCACTGCCTTAGTAGTTACAATCCAAACTGCAACAATTATCAAAGTGTCCTCTAGGGGAAGAAAGTTTCCAAAGCTAAACAGAATGTCTTCCCGCGCCGACCGGAAGTCCTCAGGGTTGTTTATTATTTTGCCTTTGCACTTAACTCTATTTATAAGCCTTTCTGCCTCTCTCTTCTTTAATTGCCATGCTAATAACCAGGCTCAGGTTCTGTTTCAGGCTGTGTCTCTGTTTCAGGCTACGGCACTGTATCAAACACTGTTGCAGACTCAGGCTGTGGCACTATGGCTGTAGCTGTGGCTCTGGTTCTGTTTCAGGCTCTGGCACTGTATCAAGCACTGTTTCAGGCTGAGGCGGAGGCTCTAGGCTCCGTCTGTGGCTCTGTCTGTGGCTCTGGCTCTCTTTCAGGGTCTGGTTCTGAATGAAGATCTGGTTCTGACTCTGATTCAGGGTCTCATGATGGCTCTTCCTCTGACCCAGCTATGTTTCAGGGTCTGGCTCTCTTTAAGGCTCTGGTTCTGAATTAGGGTTTTGTTCTGGCTCTGGCTGTGTCTCTGGCTCTGGCTCTGGCTCCAGCTCCGGCACTGTATCAAGTACTGTTGCAGACTCAGGCTGTGGCTCTAGGCTGTGGCTGCAGCTATGTTTTGCGCTCCGGCACTGTATCAAGCTCTATTTCTGGCTCTGGCTCTGGCTTTCTTTCAGCCCTGGCTCTGAATGAGGCTCTGGCTCTGGCTCTGATTCATGGTCTCACTCTGACTCTGATTCAGGGTCTCGCTCTGGCTCTGGCACTCGATCAAGGACTGTTTCAGACTCAGGCTGTTGCTGTGGCTCTGCCTCTGTTTCAGGCTCAGGCTCTGTTTGAGGCTGTGTCTCTGTTTCAGGCTCCGGCACTGTATCAAGTACTGTTGCAGACTCAGGCTGCGGCTCGTGGCTGTGTCTGTGGCTGCTGCTCTTGTTCGGCCTGTGGCTCTTTTTCAGGCTCTGGTTCTGAATAAGGGCTTGGTTATGGCACTGATTCAGGGTCTCGCTCTTTCTCTGGCTGTGTCTCTGTTGCACCTCAAACGGTGGTTTATTGTTGTTTTTATTTTCTTTCTGGGGTGGGGATTATTTTAAGTTTAGCATAATTGTTTCTTGCTTTGTTTTTCTTTTACCATTTTTTTAGGTTATTGTATAGTTTGTATTTTGCTTTTTAAGTGGAAAGGGTCAGGGCTGCCTGGGAGGGGCCCTCAGCCAACAGAATGGCTGGGGCAGGTTCCCTACGGGTGGATGTATTGGAACACCCAATCTCTGTTATCGCGGGTGGGAGGAGCAGTTGCACTAAGACCAGACCACGTCTTTACCGAAGATCTGGTTCTGACTCGGATTCTGATTCTCTGATTCTGGCTCTCTATCAAGGGCTGTTTCAGACTCAGGCTGTGGCTGTTGCTCTGGTTCTGGCTCTTTCTCAGGCTCTGGTTCTGAATGAGGGCTTGGTTCTGGCACTGATTCAGGGCTCTGGCACTCTATCAAGGACTGTTTCAGACTTAGGCTGTGACTGTGGCTCTGGCTCTGTTTCCATTCTTACAATGAAATGTACACAAAACAATAATCTTTTCTATATAAATTTTCCAATACATTCTGAAAACATAATAAATCCTTAATTGTTGTCCACCTCCTTTTAGTTCCTTTATCACTCAAATGCTAGCACGGAGTCAAAACTATTATTGTATTTTTGAACGTATCTTGTATAACCATCCCATTTTTCTGCATATTTTTGCTTTGAGATTCCTCTGAGTTTGCTAGCCAATTGAGCCGTCTCCACCAATTCCTGTAATTTGATTTGCCAATCTGTTATTTTTGGAGCCTCGTGATCTTTCCATCCCTTGGCCACAAGTATACGAGCTGCTGCGGTTGCATACAAGAATACCTCTCTTAGATTTTTTTTGGGATCTCTTTATCTAAAATACTTCATAGAAATGCCTCTGTTTTTTTCGTAAAAGTTGTCCCCATCATCTTTTTTAATTCATCGTATATTCCCCCCCAAAAAAAAATCTTAATCTTTTCACACGTCCACCACATGTGGCTCATGTCACCGTTATTTCCTCCACATCTCCAACAAGCATTCGCCAATTTTTTATACATTCTTGATCATCTGGAAGGAGTGAGGTACCACCTATGAGCCATTTTCATCATGTTCTCTCTTATATTATAGCTGGCTGTAAATTTCTAATTTACATTCCATCAGTTTTCCCCATCTTTTAGCATAATTGGACAGCCCACATCTTGGGCCCACTTTATCATTGAAGCCTTAACCTCCTCATCCATTACTTTGTAGTCTAAAAGAAGTCTATACATTTTTGCGATTATTTTGGTTTTACTATTCAGTAGTTCTCTTTCAAATCTTGAAGGCTCCTTTTCAAAACCTATCTGCTTATCCTGTCTGAACACTTCATTCACCTGGAAGTAATCTAGCCAACTAGAAAAGTGAACTTTTATTTTCTCATAACTTTTCAATATTAGTTGACCCTCCCCCTCCCCCCTTAATATTGTGTTATACTTTATCCCGTTCTCTATGTTTTTTTATATATATTTATATTTGGTTTTTTAATGATATTTATTAAGGTTTTAAAAAATACAGAAAAAAGAAAAAAACAACAAAAAATTTAACAGGGCATACATTACGATACATAAAAAGAAAGACATAGAAAAGCAATACAACAATACAGCAAAAAGAAACAATAACACTGAAACACACATCCAATATTCCATATCTTTACCTTTCATTTACTTGTTTCATTGACCTCCTCGCACCTCCCTTTTTTGTATTCTAGTTCAATTAATTGTTTCAGCAAATTCTTTCCATCTATCTCAATTTTTGTTCTATAATTTATCTTAACGGTCTAACCTTAAATTTTTCATTTTGGCCCATTATCAATCAGCTTTTACTTAATTCTTTATTACATTTCTGCTAAAACCATATAACTTCATTCCAGCATCCTTCTAACATTCATTAATTTTGCAATGTTTTTGTAAATATACTTTAAATTTTTTCCAATCTTCTTCCACCGACTCTTCTCCCATTTTTAAACTTTCTTCTAATCTTCATCCATCGTCTCTTCTTCCTGGTCTCGGGTTTTGTCAGTCCTTTCTATCCCTTCCATCTAGTCCATCAACCTGGTGACCTTCTATCCGAGGCTCTTAAGTCTTTTCCATGTCCCTTCTGCAGGTCTTCTTAATATTTATACCTGCACTTTACTTTGTCTTCTGCTGATCTTATTCTTAATTTCCTTCCTTTCTCACTGAGGGGTAGATCTCGGGGAAACTCCAACTTGACAGTATCTTTATCCCTTCTCGACAGGTCAGCCCATTCTCCATAGTCAGCACTGAAATCCAAAAGATATTTGAAGGCATATTTCAAAGTCCCTCCAAGGTTAAGGGCCCCCACAACTCCAAACTCCCCCTGGCCCAAAACCAGATCCCAAAAGTCAAAACATCCCTGCATAGGTGGATCTATCCAGCTTCCCATCTCCAAACCAAACAGTACTCCATCTCTTCAAATCTGACTTTCTCCAGGTTCAGTCGTCAGAGACAACAACTTATGTTCCTGCAAGGCTGTGACTCTCTCCATTTCTGTTACTTGAGGTTCAGCCACAACCTCCTCCTTTGTCTTCTGCACAACTTGCTCCATTTCTATTACTTGAGGTTCAGCAACAACCTCCTCCTTTGTCTCCTGCACAACTTGCCCTGTCAAAGCAAATTCCTGGATTGGTTCCTGCTTGGTTTCTATATAGGTATTCACTGTTTGTCCAAAATTGCTAACTGCAACAGTCATCAAATCCATCTTCTCATGTAGCTGTTCCAGTAAAGCACTTGTCTTGCAAAAAGCAAGCACTAAAACTTCTTCTGGGCACATTCTTATTCAAGGTCAAATGTCTGGTTCTCACAATCTTTAATCTCCGCAGCTGTAGAATTCCCCAGATTGATTCCAGCAGCAGTTTCACAAGCTCCCTCTAGAGGAAACAATTTCTGTTTGCATCCGACTTTTTAAAAGCAGATCCAGCAACAAAATTCCTTTCATTTTTCAGATATTTTGTTCCTTTTAAGTGCAAAAGGAAACATTGGAATCAATATGTTTCTCTTTTTTAACTATCTGTCAAAAAACGTTTTCTTCACAGTCAATGAACTTCCCCAAAGCGTCTGTCTCTGACACCCCGTTCCCTGGTTCAAGACGGTGGAAATTTATCTTCCTTTACTCTCTCTCCTGCAGGTTTAAACAGTCTAAGATTTCCCCCCTCTTCTCCTGCTTCCAAGGGGGGTTTGGTAGTTTTAACAGATGGAAATTTAGTCCTTTACAAACGATTTTCCAGACTTTAGCTTGCAATTTCTTTGCTTCAATCTATTTACAAAAGCGGAAGGCGGACTTCCTGTTTAGACCTTCCCGCTTCGGTGCCAAATTAAGATGTTTCATAATCCAATTTTCCGTTCTACTCACGGGTAGTTGTTTAAAGTCCAATTGTCCACAGGAAAAAGTCAGCGCACTCCGGCAACAGCAATGCTGCTTCACTCCGTGAAAAGAGCAGTCGATTCGAAGCACCGCGCCGCTCACCCCACGTCGCTCCGGATCCCCGAAACCGGGTTTCCCCGCGAGTAGGGGAGGCGCTAAAGGTGCCAGCCGAATCCCACGTCCACAGGCTTCTCCCGCCTGTGGTTTTTAGTGGGTCTCCGCCTCTTCGTGGCGTTCCAGACCCTAGTTTCACGAAGCGGATTCCTCCCGGTCAGAGGAAATCCGCCATTGCCGGAGGCGCTAACCCGGAGGTTCCCCAGTTCTCTTTGATGTTGTTGCTTTTTTTAACAGCGATTGCTTCTAGTGGAGAGTTCCATCTTGGGGTTTTCTGTTCCAAATATCTTTTGTATTTTCCCCATACCTTATATATAGCATTTCTTATTATATGATTTGAAAAACTCCTATGCCTCTTTATTTTCCCATAATTAAGATAGCCATGCCACCCAAAACGGGTGTCATGACCTTCTAGATCTAAAATATCCCAATTTTAAAATAAATACCAATCTTTCAACCAGAGAAGACATGAGGCTTCATAATATAGCTTCAAATCCGGTAACCCGTAGCCACCTCTTTCTACAGTATCTATTAATATCTTATGCTTTACTCTTGGTCTTTTACCCTTCCACAAAAATTTAGAAATTTCTTTTTGCCACTTGTTGATACTGCTGGTCTTTCCTGTAATTGGAATCGTTTGGAATAGAAAGAGTAGCTTTGGTAAAACTCTCATTTTAATTACCGAAATACGGCCCAGGAATGATAAATTTAACCTTGTCCATGTCTCCAACTGTCTTTTGATATCTTTTCAACAATTGGTATAATTATCTTCATATAAGTTAATGTTCTTTGGTGTTATCCATAATCCTAAATACTTGATTTTGGGGTAGATTTTAATGTGTATTGTTTGTTCTAATTCTTCTTTTTCATCTGGCGACATATTTTTAACTAATAGTTTTGTCTTGTTTAAATTCATTTTGAACTTCGCAAATGTACCATAGCCATATATTATTTCCAACGCCTTTCTTAAACTCTGTTTTGGTTGCTCCAGAGTTATAATTAAATTGTCAGCAAATGCCCTCATTTTGTAACTTCTGTTTCCCAGCATAATCCCTTTTATTTCTTTTTCTTCCCTAATTTGGTTACATAAAACTTCCAATGTTAATATGAAAATTAAGGGGGATAGTGGGCAACCTTGTCTGACCCCTTTACTGATTTCACACTCCTGTGATAAATTTCCATTGATTATGATTTTAGCTTTTTGTTTTGATTATATAGCTTCAATCCCTTTTATATACTGTATACCAAAATCCATATGGTGTAATAGACCTCTCATAAATTTCCAGGGTACCCTGTCGAAAGCTTTTTCTGCATCTATAGCCATTAAGACTGCCTTCTTTTCTATTCTTAAGTCTAAATACGCTAATAAGTTTTAAATGTTTCTCGTGTTGCTATAAATGTGCCTCCCGGGCAATAAGCCAGCTTGTGTATCATCATCTGGAAGCCTTTTTTTGTTCTTTTGGCCAAAATATTTGCATATAATTTATAATCGTTATTTAGAAGTGCGATAGGCCTATAGTTGTTAATAAGTAGATTGTCCGTTCCCTGTTTTGGAATTAATGCAATAAGGCTGTCTTTCCAAGAATCCGGCATGGTTCCGTCTTTGAAGATGTTGTTCATGATACTTCTTAATGGGTCAGACAGTAAATCCTCCATTTTTTTATAATATATTGCCGGTAGGCCGTCTGGCCCTGGTGGCTTTCCTATCTTTGCTTCCTTAATTGCTCTTTGCATTTCGTACGATGTAATAGGGGCATTCAACAGTTCTTTTTGTTCTTTAATAAGTTTCGGAAGACAGTTCTGTTCTAAATGTTCTTTAACTTCTTCTGTTGTTTTATTTCCTTCCTTATAGATTTCTCTAAAGAATTCGAGAAATCGTTTCTCTATTTCTTTAGGGTTGTTTATTATTTTGCCTTTGCACTTAACTCTATTTAAAAGCCTTTCTGCCTCTCTCTTCTTTAACTGCCATGCTAATAACCAGGCTCAGGTTCTGTTTCAGGCTGTGTCTCTGTTTCAGGCTCTGGCACTGTATCAAACACTGTTGCAGACTCAGGCTGTGGCACTATGGCTGTAGCTGTGGCTCTGGTTCTGTTTCAGGCTCTGGCACTGTATCAAGCACTGTTTCAGGCTCAGGCTCAGGCTCAGGCTTCTGCTCTTTATTAGGCTTTGTCTCAGTCTTTGGCTCTAGCACTTATTCTAGCTCTATTTCAGGCTCGGCCTGTGTCTCACCCTTTGTCTCTGTTTCACGCTGTTTCTCTGTTTCAGGCTCCAACGCTGTTTCAAGCCCTGTATCTGCCTCTGCCTCTGTTTCAGGCTCTGGCACTCTATCAAGCACTGTTCTGGCTCTGGCTCTCTTTCAGGCTCTGGTTCTGAATTAGGGTTTTGTTCTGGCTCTGGCTGTGTCTCTGGATATGGCTGTGTCTCTGCTTCAGGCTCCTATGCTGTATCAAGCACTGTATCAGGCTCTGCCTCTCCCTCTGCCCCTGGCTACCTTTAAGCGCCAGGCTCAGTTTCAGACAGTGTCTCTGTTTCAGGATCCAGCACTCTATCAAGCACTATTTCAGACTCAGGTTGTGGATCTCGGCTGTGGCTGTGGATCTCGGCTGTGGCTCTAGGCTCCGTCTGTGGCTCTGTCTGTGGCTCTGGCTTTCTTTCAAGGTCTGGTTCTGAATGAAGATCTGGTTCTGACTCTGATTCAGGGTCTCATGATGGCTCTTCCTCTGCCTCTGACCCAGCTATGTTTCAGGGTCTGGCTCTCTTTAAGGCTCTGGTTCTGAATTAGGGTTTTGTTCTGGCTTTGGCTGTGTCTCTGGCTCTAGCTCCAGCTCCAGCTCCGGCACTGTATCAAGTACTGTTGCAGACTCAGGCTGTGGCTCTAGGCTGTGGCTGCAGCTATGTTTTGCGCTCCAGCCCTGCATCAAACCCTATTTCTGGCTCTGGCTCTGGCTCTGGCTTTCTTTCACTCGATTCTGATTCTTTCTTTCTGATTCATGGTCTCACTCTGACTCTGATTCAGGGTCTCGCTCTGGCTCTGGCTCTGGCTCTGGCTCTGGCACTCGATCAAGGACTGTTTCAGACTCAGGCTGTGGCTGTGGCTCTGCCTCTGTTTCAGGCTCAGGCTCTGTTTGAGGCTGTGTCTCTGTTTCAGGCTCCGGCACTGTATCAAGTACTGTTGCAGACTCAGGCTGTGGCTCGTGGCTGTGGCTGTTGCTCTTGTTCGGCCTGTGGCTCTTTTTCAGGCTCTGGTTCTGAATGAGGGCTTGGTTATGGCACTGATTCAGGGTCTCGCTCTGTCTCTGGCTGTGTCTCTGTTGCACCTCAAACGATGGTTTGTTGTTGTTGTTGTTGTTGTTGTTGTTTTCTTTCTGGGGTGGGGCGGGGATTATTTTAAGTTTAGCATAATTGTTTCTTGCTTTGTTTTTCTTTTACTATTTTTTTAGGTTATTGTATAGTTTGCATTTTGCTTTTTAAGGGGAAAGGGTCAGGGCTGCCTGGGAGGGGGCCTCAGCCAACAGAATGGCTGGGGCAGGTTCCCTACGGGGGGATGTATTGGAACACCCAATCTCTGTTACCGCGGGTGGGAGGAGCAGTTGCGCTAAGACCAGACCACGTCTTTACCGAAGAGCTGGTTCTGACTCTGATTCTGATTCTCTGATTCTGGCTCTCTATCAAGGGCTGTTTCAGACTCAGGCTGTGGCTGTTGCTGTTGCTCTGGTTCTGGCTCTTTCTCAGGCTGTGGTTCTGAATGAGGGCTTGGTTCTGGCACTGATTCAGGGTCTCGCTCTGGCTCTGGCACTCTATCAAGGACTGTTTCAGACTTAGGCTGTGGCTCTGGCTCTGGCTCTGTTTCCATTCTTACAATGGAATGTACACAAAACTAAGAGAGTTTGTGTACTGGTCCAGTAAACACTTCCGCTGCGCCATCAGCAACGGCTCGCTTTGCAGAGCATTAATTAAGTCCAGCGCAGAGATTCTTGTTGCAGTACAAGCTTCAAAGTCTCAGCAGCAAAGAAATAACGACACAGGGAAGCCTGTCTTTCCAAAGACAGGTTTATTGCAGAAAGATAACAGAAACACCTCCGGAGCTTTCGGACATTTTTGCTTCACGCCCCACACCACGCAGAGAAAACTAACACTCTTTATATACTGAGCAACTTAACAACTTAACGAGCTTGACTACTTAAAGTTACATGACATTGCTAACTTGCCAGCGTCTTAGGTTTCACACCCTAACACCCCCTCTCGCTGGCAATTCAAAGAACAAAATTACTTCAGACCCATTTCTTCTCAAAAGTTTTCATGCCGCTGAAACCTAAGCGGTTTTGTAAAACCATCAGCTTGATTTTCATGACTGGGACAGTAATTTAATTTAACAATTCCTGCTTTTACCGTTTGACAAACATTTTGAAAGCGGATATCCAAATGTTTTGTACGACCTTTAAACTGCCCATTTTGTGCTAACTTAAGACACGGTTGATTATCACCCCATACAGTGATTGGAATGATGGGCTTTTCATACATCTCTTGTGCCAAGCATTTGTAAAATTCTAGATCTCTACATAACTCAGATAAGGCACAGAACTCAGCTTCTGTTGACTACAAAGTAATCAGGTTCTGTTTCTTGGATCTCCACCCAATCAGAGAGTTACCAAATTTTATTACACAGCCATACACTGATTTTCTATCCTTTAAATTTGCCCAATCACTATCTGCCCAACAAGTAATCTGTGCTTGTCCTTCCGAAGATAATTCAAGGCAAAAATCTTTGGTGTATTGTAAATATCTTAACAGTCTTTGAATTCCTTTCCATGCATTTACACTAGGTTTCAAAGCTTCTCTGCTGAGTAAGTTAACAGCGTAAGCAATATCTGGTCTACTCCATTGCGAAAGATGAAGTAAGCTTCCCATTGCTGACTGAAAGATTTCAGCACGCTTGAATTCAGCACTATCCATGAACTCATTGTCTTTTACAAAACCCATTTCCATTGGTGTTCTAACACCTGCACACTCCATCATGTTAAACTTTTTCAACATTTGCAATATCTTACCTTTTTGATTCAGTAGAAAATTGCCATTTATGGTCCTATCTATCTGAACACCAAGATAAACCTTCACATCACCAAGATTCTTAACTTTGAAGTGTTTATTTAACTCTTTGGCTAGTTTTTTTACTTGTTCTTGTGTCTTTGAAGTATAAATCAGGTCATCTACATAAACAAGCAAAGATTCTTGAGCATCTCCTGAACTTCTGAAATATAAGCAATTGTCAGCCTTGCTCCTGCTAAAACCAATGCCTACCAAAACGTCATTCAAACATTCATTCCAATTATGAGCAGATTGCTTGAGTCCATAAATAGATTTATGTAGTTTCCATACCTGATTTGATTTACCAACTTTCAATCTTGGCGGTAGCTCCATATAGAGCTCTTCAGCCAAGTCTGAATGAAGATAAGCTGTAGAGACATCAAATTGATTCACTTTGAACCCTTTCTGAGCAGCAACTGCTAATAGTGCCCATAGGGTTTCACTCCTTGAAGTGGGCGCATAGACTTCGGAATAATGTAACCCCTTTCTTTGCGTAAAACCTCGAGCTACAAGCCTTGCTTTGTACTCTGGTTTCCCCATCGCTGTTGTCTTTATCCTGTACACCCACCTACAACTTACTGCCTTGGTACCTTCTGGCAGTTTGGTGATGGAAAACACACCCAGTTCTTTCATAGAATTCAACTCCTTTTGCATGGCCTCACGCCACCTACTGGCCTCCTCCTGGGGTAATTGCTCAACCTCCTCAAAACTTTCAGGTTCGCAATTTGCCAAACCAGCCCAAACACTAATAGCTTGGTACCTTTCAGGAGGTTTACCTTTGTTGATACGCTTAGAACGCCTTAACAGTTCCTGCGATGTTCCTTCAGTTTCCCCCTCTGACCCAGAATCACTAGTCGTCACCTGTTTGTCACTAGTAGTTGAAGAACTTTCTGATTCTGACTTTTTACACGTCTCTCTTGCTGTACAGGTGAACTTTTAGAGCTAGAAGATTCTGACTTTACAGACTTGGGTGAACTAGACGATTTCTCACCCTCGTCCTCAGACTCAAATTCCTCAGTCTGTTCTGGAACTAACACCTGCCCTGGGGCCTGAGTTTCATTGTTACTGTTCACCACATCAAATAGTATGTCAGGATTTCCAGGAATTTTATTCCAACCATCCTGTTCACAAAATTCCGCACTTCTGCTGATTGTGATTTTCGTTTGATTGCCTTCTACATTCACAAATCTCCAACCTTTTGTGTTTGCTTGATAACCACAGAAAAACATTTCTTTAGACCTAGGATCGCCTTTCCTACGTTGTGCCCTAGGCACCAGCACATAAGCACGACATCCAAAAACTCTTAGATGATCAATTTTTGGTTTTTCCCCAAATAGCATGAAGTAAGGAGTGTTGCCTACTGTGCTATTGTACACTCTGTTAAAAGTATAATTTGCATACAGTGCAGCCTCAGCCCAAAAACGCTGTCGAAGTCCAGAATCAAACAGCAAAGCAGCACTGGCTTCCTGTAATGTTCGAAATTTTCTTTCGGCAACTGCATTCTCCTGTGGTGAATAGGGATTGGTAAGTCTATGAACTATACCTTTCCTTTTTAACCACGTCTCCAGCGTGTGGTTCACATATTCCCCACCACGATCTGATTGTATTTTACGTACCCTGGTGTCAAATTTACATTCGACTTCTTCAATCCAATCCATCAGGATGGAAGCTGCTTGTGATTTTTCTTTCAGAAAGAAAACCCAACTAGCCCTTGAAAAGTCATCCACCAAAATTTGCATAAATCTCGCACCTCCAAGCGATTTGACTGGCATAGGGCCACACACGTCTGTGTGCACAAGTTCAAAGGGTTTCTTGCTTACTCTATCAGATCTAGGATAGTTACATGTCTTAACCTTAGCATGTTTACAAGCACAACAATCCAGAAAATTTGGACAGGGTTTAATGTTACACTCCTCAGCTAAAGCTGGCATCTTGCTTACATACTTAAAGCATATATGAGCTAACCTTCTGTGTAGTAGATGTGCACAACCTGTATGAGGAGCCTTATTTACACACTTAGCTTGCGCTTCACCTGTTGAACATCTACCTGCTGCTAACTGCTCTTCAACCAAAACAAAAAGCCCATCATCACAGGGAATTTTTGTCAGTATCTCAGCTCGCAGTCAGAGGTAACTGGCCTCACACTCCAGGCAACCGACTGAGATACTTGTTGACCTTCCCGTCTGCGTCTCCCGGCAGGCAAGGTCATAAATCGGCGATCCTCCTCAGACGTGAGGAGAACACACCCTCCTCTTTCTCCCTCCCTGCATTCCCCCAGGGAGGGGAAGAAAGACAGACAGGAGTCCTATTTACATGTCTTTATTCCTGTCATTTCAGCAGTACAGAGAAACGTGTCTGTACCCTTCAGACTCCAGCAGTAGAGTCACAACTCCGCCCCTGTACTTCCAGTACAGGTCAGATGACACTCTGAGCTAACATCCGGTGCTCAGTACAGAAAATGGACTGCCCCTTTTTCCCACCAGTACAGTTCCAGACAACAACATCCTGTTTTGCTTTCCAGCCACCTGCAGCTGGCTTTTGCATTGCTGCTTTTTCCTGACAATTTTAACTAGCTCCTTTCCCTGTTTCGAAATGGTGCACACATCATTTTCAAACTCAACCTTAAAACTACTTTTTACCAGGCATGACACACTCAAAAGTCCATTCCTCATTCCTGGAAGAACAAAAACAGGAAGGTTAGTTTGCAAAGTGTTAACATAAATTGTGCCTTTAAGGTTCATTTCTCGTTTACTATTGTCTGCTATAGTCACGGTTTTTGCAACTGGCAATGTCTTGCAGTTCATCAAGCGGCCACTAGATGTCGCTGGAACTAAACTGTGACTTGCTCCACTGTCAATTATCCGCTTCAAAGTTTGTTGGCTCCTTTTAGGACTCTGTTGTGCTGCCATTGCAGATAGTCCCTTATCAGCACCTGCTCCCCCTCTGGATCGTTGATTCTTGTAGTTCTCACGTCGTCTTCCCCTGTAACTCCGGAAACTGGCCTTGGACTGTTGAAATTCCTGTTGCTTTTCTGGACACTTTGCTATCAAATGAAACCTGCTGCCAGATCGAAAACATGACTTGCTGGCCATAGCAGACACTTGTGAGGCTTCCTTACAGCTCTGCCTGCTAGTTTCCCCACGCTGGGAATTATCTGAACATCCAACCCTTGGGGTATTTGAATTATCAATACGTTTTCGACGATGTTGATATTCTTGTTCACACAATCTACCAGTCACATAATTCATATTCAGCTGGTCCTCTGGCAAAACTTGTAAAGTTAGTACTAAGTTTTCAAACCCTGCATGCAGGCTGCTAAGCAGAGTATAAACTTTAATATTTTCAGGAAAATTCACACCTAAAGATGACAGTCGGTTGAAATACTCAGTCATCTGTGACGTGTGTTCAACCACACTATCCCCTGGCTTCAATTTCAACTCATACAAAGCACGTATAATGTTCACCTTCTCTCCGGGCGTGGCTCTATGGTGAATTCGCCTAAGAGCTTCCCAAATTTCAAATGCAGACCTTAAATTTTCCACATGAGGTAATTGGGAATCGTCTATCGATACCATCAACATGCATCCAGCTTTAGTGTCCATTTTATCATGTTCCCTGTTCTGAGCATGTGCAGCAGCCTGTTGCTCTGCTGTGGCATCTGCTGCAACAGCCACAAACGGCTTTCGCATCTGGACATAGTCAGCCCACACTTCTTTGGCTTCCAACCAGACTTGAGCCCTCTTAGACCACTGCACGTAATTAGCAGAGTTCAACTTTGTAAAGGGAACCTGGAAATTTTCCACTGCCATTCTTGGGGTCTGCTGCTACTCCCTCTGTGTGCCCTTTCTTCTCTTTCCCCTTGGGATTTGTTTTACTCACTTTTCAGACGCCTCCAGCCTCCTCTGAAGCCTTTTAAACTTTTTTTTCTCCGTCTCTTCACTAGCAACCTACCACCGTCCTCTGTTTTTATTAACAAAACACAAACACAATGGGAGGTCAAGCTAGCCTTTTGCAGTTAAAGAAGCTGTAAATCTTCACTTACGCAGCTCTCTCAATTTTCTGCAGCCTCTCAGTTCCTTTAAGAGGTGGATTTACGACCAAGCCGGTCTTCTCTCATCCGAAAGCTGCTTTCACTTTCTCTGCACACAATACAGCTGTAGAAACGTAGAAGGAGCCATAACCTAAGAGAGTTTGTGTACTGGTCCAGTAAACGCTTCCGCTGCGCCATCAGCAACGGCTCGCTTTGCAGAGCATTAATTAAGTCTAGTGCAGAGATTCTTGTTGCAGTACAAGCTTCAAAGTCTCAGCAGCAAAGAAATAACGACACAGGGAAGCCTGTATCAAGGACTGGCTCTGGCACTCTATCAAGGACTGTTTCAGACTTAGGCTGTGACTGTGGCTCTGGCTCTGTTTCCATTCTTACAATGAAATGTACACAAAACAATAATCTTTTCTATATAAATTTTCCAATACATTCTGAAAACATAATAAATCCTTAATTGTTGTCCACCTTCTTTTAGTTCCTTTATCACTCGAATGCTAGCACGGAATCAAAACTATTATTGTGTTTTTGAACATATCTTGTATAACCTTCCCATTTTTCTGCAAATTTTTGCTTTGAGATTCCTCTGAGTTTGCTAGTCAATTGAGCCGTCTCCACCAATTCCTGTAATTTGATTTGCCAATCTGTTATTTTTGGAGCCTCGTGATCTTTCCATCCCTTGGCCACAAGTATACGAGCTGCTGTGGTTGCATACAAGAATACCTCTCTTAGATTTTTTGGGATCTCTTTATCTAAAATACTTCATAGAAATGCCTCCTTTTTTCGTAAAAGTTATCCCCATCATCTTTTTTAATTCATCGTATATTCCCCCCCCCCCCCGCAAAAAAAAAAAATATCTTAATCTTTTCACACGTCCACCACATGTGGCTCATGTCACCGTTATTTTCTCCGCATCTCCAACAAGCATTCGCCAATTTTTTATACTATCTTGATCATCTGGAAGGAGTGAGGTACCACCTATGAGCCATTTTCATCATGTTCTCTCTTATATTATAGCTGGCTGTAAATTTCAAATTTACATTCCATCAGTTTCCCCCATCTTTTAGCATAATTGGACAGCCCACATCTTGGGCCCACTTTATCATTGAAGCCTTAACCTCCTCATCCATTACTTTGTAGTCTAAAAGAAGTCTATATATTTTTGCGATTATTTTGGTTTTACTATTCAGCAGTTCTCTTTCAAATCTTGAAGGCTCCTTTTCAAAACCTATCTGCTTATCCTGTCTGAACACTTCATTCACCTGGAAGTAATCTAGCCAACTAGAAAAGTGATCTTTTATTTTCTCATAACTTATCAATATTAGTTCACCCTCCTCCCTGTTACGATATTGAAGCAATGCAGCCGCGAGCTGCTGGTAGCTTGAAAACAAAACATAATGGGAATGTTGGGACTGTTCGGTGGGAAACAGAGGGACAGTCAATTCATAGTGCAGAGGGCACCGGAATTAGCTCAGAGTGTAATATGAGCTGGACAGGAAGTGTTTGTTCTCTCTCGACTGCAGGAGTATGAAGAGAGCAGTCATGTTTTCTGTAATGCTGCAAAGACAGAAATAAAGGCATGTAAATACGTTTCTGTCTATCTCTTTCCCCTGTCCAGGGGGGGGCAGGAAAGAGGGGGGTGTTCTTCTCACGCTGAGAAGGATCACCTATCGCGACCTCTGCCTGGATCTTGCCGGGAAAGCAGACAGGGAGGTCAACAGGAGACCAAGCTGGGTGCCTGGGAGAGTTGCCAGTTTCTCCTGATAAAGGCTTGATTTCCGACATCTGGTAGCATGTAGCCGATGGTTTTGATCCATGAAAGCAACAAGAGAGGTTGATGGATCATACGTCATCCTCTGCAAGGAGATAAGGAAGATATGGTAGCATGCGGATGGAAGCTACAAGTACGGCTGAGCACCGGAGGAGGTGTTTTTGCTGAGCAACGGATTCCCTCAAGGTATGGTGATTTTATGGCTGTGAGAGTGAACGTGAATTGAAGCATTCTTCGGTTCACTGAGTGTCTGCTTTTGGATGAAAACAGCACTGAGAGAGAGCCACATTCTTCGCATTCCTGAGTCTTGATAAGCCAGTTGCTAAGCAACGAAACGTCAGTAAAGTGGAAAGTTACTAGCCAACGGAAAAGGGGCTGGGACTGTGAAAGGCTGGAAAAACACTGGCAAAAATTCCAGTCTGCTATCTAACTGCTCTTGGAGGGACTTTCAAAACAGCCTGCGTTTAGCTGCATAGTGCAATGCAGTGAACAGCCAATAGACTCTTGGAATTTTACAGGCTTGAGAGTGAGAGCTGAGGCTTGGATTCAAAATGAATACCAAGAAGGGGGGAGGCTTACCTTACCCACCTCCACTGACTAATGACAATTATGTTGGGATACTGCCAGGGAGATATAGTCCATCATGGCCCCAAGCCGGCTGCCGGACGATCCATCGATCCCTGCAGTCACGCAGCTTCTAGCGACACGAGTTTCCTGGAAATACCTTGCCACATTCCTGGGCTCGTGCACACTCTTTATTAGCAGATAATGCACACAGCAGAAGATGCACAGCAGGAGAGCATATCTACAGACTTTATTTAGCGTTGATCAGAACAAAGAAAAACATGACCGTTCTGAGTCAGTGTCTCCGACCGACTGAGAAATCGAAAGCAACAGCAAACATAAGCATCCTGTGAACAGGACATGCGCAGACTCTGTGACTCACAAAGCCTGCTCCCTTTTAAGGTGGAACGGAAATATCCTAACAAATTATTCCTCATGGTCTGTAAAGATGAAAGCCCTGCTTCAGAATCAGAGGATTTTTGGGGTGATTGATAACCCCATCCCTGCTGCACCAATGCCAGGTTGGAATTCACAGAATGTGAGAGCCAGGACGGCCATAATTCTGTGTATCTCAGATGATCAACTCGTGCATATTCAGGATTTGGAATACGTGCGTGAGATTTGGCAAACGCTGCGTAGAATACATCAGAGAGATGCTGGTTCTTCAGCGTTGCTGCATTTTGAAAAACTGACCAATCTGAGGCTAGCGCCTGATGGAGCTGTACGAGCGCATCTGACAGAGATGAAATTCTTACGCCAGCAGATGGCGGAACGCAATTTCCCTCTACAGGAAGAGATATTCTGCTTCATGATTATTAACAGCCTTAATCGGACTTATAAAACAGTTGCAAGTCAGCTGGGTTCTCTACCTGCTCGAGATCTTACGACGGAGAGAATATGTGCCATGATTCTCAATGAGAAAGACAGACTTGCTGCAATAGATGTCAAAGACAGGGGGAGAGAAGCTCGGAGTTCAAGCACCCCCGCTGCTATTGCAAGTGAAGAACAGGCTGTTGCTTTGAACGTTGTCCGTTGTTTCAATTGTGGACAGACTGGGCATCTTCAGCGGAATTGTAAGAAGCCACGTCAACAGAAAGGAGCTAAGGGGAGCTCTGCAAAGCCTGAGGCGTCAGGCAAAAGTCGTACCAAGTCCCAGGTGAAACCTGCAAAACCATTGCTGTCAACAAAAGCCGCATTTTCAACAGAGAACACTTTTGTTCTTGACACGGGATGCACGCAACACATGACGTCGCACAGAGATCTGTTTTCAACGTTTAAGAAGCAAAGCTTCACTGTGAAACAGGCCAATGGCCAGGAGCTGAAAGCGACCGGGTTTGGAACTGTGTATCTTGAGAGTCTGAACTTGACGATTAACAATGTGTATTTGGTTCCTGATTTAAAGTTCAATCTGCTGAGTGTTTCGCAGATCACAAAGAAAGGACTGACTTTGTCCTATGATAGAGAAAGCTGCAAAATCTTCAAAGATGGAGAGCTGTATCTTTCTGCCAGAGAGAAAGATGGACTGTATTTGTTGACTTTTGATCAAAGTGATTGCATAAATTGTAATGCATCTGAATCTAACATGCTTTCTCTTGCAGGCATGACGAAGGACGTCAAGAAGGCGACCGAGGTTGACAGGGCATTTCAGCGAGTGTATGCTGATGTGATTGGTCCTCTAGCACCATCTATATTTTTTTTAATAGTTTTTTTATTGCTTTTTTTCCAGGGTGAGAATACATCGTCAGTAACACAACAAAAGCAATTTTACAGAAAGAAGAAGAAATTATAAAAAGAAAAAAAAATTCACTTTTTCAAATCAATTTTCATAATCAACCGGACTTCCCCACGTCCTCCATCCCCTGCTTTCTTTACAATAAAAATAAACAGCAAATTAATACCTTATTTTATATGTTTTTGTGTTTTCATTTAGTTATATATTCTGCAATTTATACTTTTCAAAATCATAACTTAATTTCCATCATTTACCAATCTCAATACTGAAGCATGTTTTTCCCGAAAGCTTAGCAAATTCTCAGCATTCATATAACTTATAATGTTTTTGTAAATAGTCCTTGAATTTTTTCCAGTCCTCTTCCACTGCCTCTTCTCCCAGATCTCGGATTCTGCCTGTCATTTCGGCTAATTCCATGTAGTCCATCAGCTGCGAGTGCCATTCTTCCAGCGTGGGTAGCTCCTGTGCCTTCCAATATTTGGCTATAAGAATTCTTGCTGCTGTAGTTGCGTATAAAAAGAAAGTTCTATCTTTCTTTGACACTCTCTGGCCTACAATGCCCAGGAGGAAGGCCTCTGGTTTCTTATGAAAGGTGTACCTAAACACCTTTTTCAACTCATTGTAAATCATTTCCCAAAAAGCCTTCACCCTCGGGCATGTCCACCAGAGGTGAAAAAATGTTCCTTCAGCCTCCTTACATTTCCAACATTTATTATCAGACAAATGATATATCTTTGCAAGTTTGACTGGGGTCATGTACCACCTGTATACCATTTTCATAATGTTTTCTTTTAAGGCACTACATGCCGTAAATTTCATACCGGTGGTCCACAACCTTTCCCAGTCTTCAGACATAATGTTGTACCCAATGTCCTGTGCCCATTTTATCATAGCTGATTTAACTGTCTCATCTTGTGTATTCCATTTAAGCAACAAGTTATACATTCTTGAAAGCACTTTCGTCTTGGGTTCAAGTAGTTCTGTCTCTAATTTTGATTTTTCCACCTGGAAACCAATTTTTTTGTCCTTTTTGAAAATCTCTAAAATTTGGGCATAATGAAACCAGTCTCGCACCTTTCCTTTCAATTTTTCAAAACTCTGCAACCTCCAAGTATCACCATCTCTTTCTATTATCTCACAATATTTTACCCAGCCACTCTCCATATTACGTAATTTTATGGCCTTAGCCTCCGTCGGTGATAACCACCTCGGGGTCTTACTTTCAAGTAAGTCCTTGTATTTAGTCCAGACAATGAGTAGAGCTTTCCTGACAATATGGTTTTTAAACAATTTATGAGACTTTACCTTGTCGTACCACAAATATGCATGCCACCCATAAGCATTACTATGCCCTTCCAGATCTAGGACATCAGTGTTTTCTAACAGAAACCAATCTTTCATCCAGCAGAAGGATGCAGCTTCATAATACAATCTTAAGTCCGGCAGGGCAAACCCCCCTCTTTCCTTTGCATCTGTTAATATCTTAAATTTTATTCGGGGCTTTTTGCCCTGCCAGACAAACTTCGTGATATCCCTCTGCCACTTTCCAAAACATTCCACTCTGTCCACGATCTGAAGGGTTTGAAACAAAAACAACATTCTTGGCAATACATTCATCTTTACTGCTGCAATTCTTCCCGACAAGGAAAGTTTCAATCTTGACCAAGTTTCTAAGTCCTTTTTAATTTCCGACCAGCATTTTTCATAATTATCCTTAAATAAATTCAAATTTCTCCCAGTCAAGTTAACCCCCAAGTATTTCACTTTTGTAACCACATTTAATTCTGTTTCCTTCTGGAACCCATCTATTTCTGAAGGTGTCAAGTTTTTTGCCAAAACCTTAGTTTTTTGTTTGTTCAACCTGAATCCCGCCACCCGACCAAACTCAGAAATTAGTTCTAAAGCTCTTTTTGTACTGGTTTCTGGCTCCTGTAATGTCAAAACCAAATCATCTGCAAAGGCCTTAAGTTTGTATTGTTTTTCTCCGACCTGTATTCCTTCCACCAGCTGGTCTCTCCTGATCAAGTTCAGCAACACCTCCAGGACAGAAATAAATAGCAAGGGTGATAGGGGGCACCCCTGTCGTGTCCCTTTTTCAATTTTAAACTCCTCTGTCACCACACTGTTTACTATCAATTTAGCCTTTTGATCTGAATAAATTGCTTCGATACCATTTTGAAACGCCCTTCCCACTCCCATCCCTTCCAAATTTTTCTTCATAAAATTCCAAGATATATTGTCAAAGGCCTTCTCCGCGTCTATGAAAATCAAGACTGCTTTCGTATTCATATTTGTCTGTAGTAACTCCAAAACATCAATAATATTCCTAGTGTTATCAGACAAATGCCTACCAGGGAGAAAGCCTGCTTGGTCCTTATGAATTACTTCATTCAAAACTCTTTTCAGTCTGTTTGCTAAGATATCAGCAAAAATTTTGTAATCCACATTTAGGAGTGAGATGGGACGATAATTCTTAAGTTGAGTCTTTTCAGATTCCAATTTTGGTATCAGAGTAATAAATGCTTCTTTCCACGATTCTGGTGCCCCCTTCCCTTCCATAATCTGATTGCATACCTCCATTAGTGGCTGTGTCAGATATTCCTTCAGTGTCTTATAATATTTGGAGGTAAGTCCGTCTGGGCCTGGGGATTTGCCTGTTTGCATGTTCTGAATGGCTCTTTCAATTTCCTGTTGTGTTATTTTATAGTTCAGGGCTGTTTGTTTGTCTTGTGTTAACTTTTGCAGGCCATAACTTTTTAAAAAATTATTTATTTCAATCTCTGCTTGTGGTCCTTGGGTATACAATTTTTTAAAGTATCTCTGGAAACACTTTCTAATTTCTTCTGGTTTCTGAATACATTCTCCTTCGACCTCCAGGTTGGTAACAAAGTTCAATTTTTGTCTCTTTTTCAGCTGCCATGCCAGCAGCTTCCCACATTTGTTTGCCGATTCAAATGATCTTTGTTTCATCTGTTTAATTTTCCATTCAATTTCTTGGTTTATCAATTTCGTATATTGTGCTTGATAGAATTTTATTTCTCTTAAAACTTCTTTTGATTTTGGATTTAGTCTCAGCTTTTTTTCTCCATCTCTTATTTTGTCCAGAATCTTGTCCTTTTTGCCATTCCAGAGTTTCTTCTTAATAGTGTTCTGTTGTATCAGGAACCCTCTCATAACAGCTTTGCTCGCGTCCCAGATTGTTTTCTTTTCCACCGAAGTATTCAAATTTATTTCAAAATAGTCTTTCAACGTTTTTTGGGCCTTCTTCACGATCTCCTGATCTCTAAACAAATAGTCATTCATTCTCCATCTGAGGGATCCAGCTGGTGTGAGTCTCAAGTCCATTTTCAAAGCGTTATGGTCGGAGCAAGTTTTAGGGCAGATCTCTATTTTTTTTGTCTTGGGTGCCAGTCCTCTAGATGTCCAGATTTGGTCGATTCTTGTCCATGATAGGTGGGCCTCAGAAAAGAATGTTCCCTCCTTACCTAGAGGGTTCTTTGTCCTCCAAATATCAATCAGATCCATATTGTCTGTGAGTTCAAAAAAGGTCTTTGGAAGTCTGCCGTCTTTGTTCAAATTTTGGTTTTGTGACTTATCCATATAAGTGGAGACTACCCCATTCATATCTCCCATCAAAATGATGTTGGTATAGTCAATATGGTCCAGCATTGTCTCATGCAGCCTCTTATAAAATTCCGACTTCCCATCGTTTGGTGCATATATTCCAACTATCAAAAATTTTTCTCCTTGTGATTGTATTTCAATCGCCAAAATTCTTCCTTGTTCATCTTTAAACACCAATTTTGGTGCCAGGCTCTCCTTTGCATAGATCACTACTCCTCTTTTTTTAACCTTGTCTGATGAAATAAATTCTTGGCCTAGTCTCTTGTTAATTAACACTCTCCTGTGGAGCCTAGTCACATGTGTTTCTTGAAGGCAAATGACGTCCAATTGTTCTTTTCTTAATATATGAAAAATCTTTTTCCTTTTTTCGGGAGAATTTGCGCCATTAATGTTCCAACTAAGAAGCTGCAGAGACATCCTGGATCAATTTATTTGTCGGTGGGAATGTCTCCTTTATCTTCTTTACCTGGAGGTGGAACCGGGTTGAGGCCAAACGAAGGAGGTGGCCAGGCTCCTGCTACTCCTTTCCGAAGGTCCTCCCCGTGGTCGTTTAGGAACTTTTCTTGCTCCTCTGCTGTTCTGATTCTTACCTTCCTCCCTTTCAAGGTAAAGGATAGTCCTTGAGGGAATTCCCACCTATAAGGGATTGTTTTGTTTCTCAATAGGCTTGCTAGGTCTTTATATGTAGCTCTTAAATCCAGTAACTGTTTTGGTATGTCTCTGAAGATTTCTGCCGTCTTTCCCTGAATCACCAATGAATTTTTAAAGTGCAGGCCGAGTATGTTATCTTTTTCTTGCTTGGATCTCAAAATGATCAAGCAATCTCTTGGTTTATCCTTCTTGACCACTCTTCCTAATCTAAAGGCGGTGACGATTTTAAAGTCCTTCTCTTCTGCCAATCCCCAGAATTTAGATATTTCTGTTGTCAAAAAGCCAATCAAGTCCTCTTTTTCTGATTCTGGGATATTTCTAAGCCTGAGATTGCTTTCCCTATTTTTCAGTTCTGCCAGGGACAGGTACGCTTGCTGTTCAGTAACCTGTCTACTCAGTGGTCTTACCTCCCCTCTTAATTCCTCTATCCTCTTTTTATTTTCGTCTGCTTTTGTGTTTACTTCTTCGACTAATTTTCGATTTTCTGTTGTAGTCTTTTCGATATTACCTATTGCCTGTGTATTCTTAGTGACCTGGTCTGTCAATTTATTAATTGAAGCTGTCACCTGGTCAAATTTAGCAGATTGTTCATCAAATCTAGCTGCTTGTTCATCAGCTTTCTTATTCAAAGCTGCCAGTTGGTCCAATATTTCTTTAGAGACAGGATCTAGCCCTCCAGCAGCCATCTCCCCACGAGGTGGCTGTATAGGTTGTCCTTCTTGCAGACCTGTCACAATTGGAACAGACGATCTACGTAACTGCACAGGCAAAGTTGTTTGCAAGAGTTCAGTTTGTTTTGCTTTCTTTCCAGCCCTTGTTTTTGGTGCGCCACTCATTCCACAGCTGTCCCTGATTCAAGGTCAAATTGTAAATCCCATGGGAAACAATCCAAAAGAAAGTAAACATCCAGATATAAAAAGTTCCAAATCAACCGGCAGTTCTCAGAGACTAATAATTCTATAATCCAGTAGGGGGAGCTCCCAAAAGAAAAAAATTAGGAAGGAAGGATAGAAAGTTTCTACCATTAAGTTCCCACAAAAAAAAGAATTAAATAAAGTCCAGAACAGGGGGAACCCTCCATTCAATTTTAACTGCAGAGAATAAAAGTTCTTAACAAAGGTGCATGCAACAGTTCCTTTTTTTCCAGTACAAAGTAGCCCGATATAGCTTTATGTTTTATATACAGTTACCGCAGTCCGATGTTACTTGTATCCATGCAGACCGAGAGCCAGGTTTCATAACTTTGTAATCCACGGGTAAATAGAAAGAGGGGCCACAGTCTTTATCCACTTATAAAGCTGTTATAGCTTTTTTTTTTAGGTTTTAAACAGTCCAGACCGAATTTGCAAAGTAAATTCCCACTTCTTTTAACCTCCTTTCAATGCTTCCGCTTTAGAAAAGTCTTTGCTCGATACTTTAAACAGAGCCGGAAGACTGACTTCCTTTTTAGCGTCTCCCGCTTTCAGCCAAATTTCGCCAAATTAGGTTCAAATAAAGCCTCAGGTTTCTTACTCACGAGTAAGTTGTTTCAGTTCAGTTGTTCGAGGAAGAAAGGTCAGCGCTGATCAGCAGCAGCCGCGCGGCTTCACTTCCGCGGAAAGAGCGATGGATTCACAGCACCGCTACCCCCTCCACGTTCCGATACCCCTTACGGGGTCTCTTCTGCGTTTCCGAGGTCGCTTCTGGTGCCCGCCGAACCCCACGGCCACGGGCTCACTCTACCCGTGGTTTCTCTAAATGGGTCGTCGCTGTGCCGCAGCGCACGACCCTTTTCCGCGGAGCCCCTCTTCAGCAACTGAAGAGGACCGCCATTGCTGAGCGCGCCGCCTCCGGAAGTCGGTCCTCTAGCACCATCTAGAGGCAATGCAAGATATTATCTTGTGTGTGTGGATTATTTCTCTCATTATGTGTGGGTATATATATTGCAGAAACCCCAAGAAGCCTTAGAAAGGTTTAAAGAGTTTTGTGACAAGGTTAAAAATGTTCATGATGCTAACATTGATTGTCTTTTCACAGATGAAAAGCCAGTTTTTCTTTTACAGGATTTTCAGGATTTCCTGGATAAGAAAGGGATAAGGCACAAGACAGCTGTTTCAGCAGAAAACCTTCTGTTGCCCATTTTAAGGTTTTTGGGTCTCATGTAAAGACTGAAGCTCCAGGTGGAGTAAAGAATGCTAGAGGAATTTTTGTGGGTTATGAAAAGGGTCTCTACAGAGTAATTTTGTCTGAATCTGGTCAGGCGATTCTCACGAAATTTCTAGAGTGCTCCTGAACAGGAGAGAGTAATTGTTCCCACATTTCCCACAGAGGACAATTCAGATGATGATGGTGATTTTACTGATTACAGTGGCACTGAGAGTAACAGTGATAGCTCGGAGAGCTCAGTTGACACAGTCATTGAGAGGAAGTCTCACACAATGGCTAGACCTTCACAGGTGAAGGATGAACCACTGTTTACTATTGGAACTGGTTCTACAAAGAGTCCTGAGACTGAACCAGTGAGCAGAGAGGATCAGCACCTCATATGTAGGTCTGAGAGAGTTACAAAGGGTGTACCACCCAAGAGTTATTCAAAAGAGTTTGCTAACTCAGCTGTTGCATGTGTTACTATTGTTGACAACTCAAGACAGGTTGAAGCTGTGTCTAAGTCAGAGACAAAGACACAACAGAGAGTTGCTAAGCGTAACACTACATTCCCTAGCCAAGGAAATGCAGATGCACTCATTCCTTGGAAGTCAGACAACCAGAGAGGTACACTGGGGAAACCAGTGGTGGGTAGTTCCAAGGGTGGAACTGAAACAACAGGGGAGTGTTATATGTATAACAACTGTTTGTTTTCTTCTCTGGATCACGCTTTGCTCGCAGCGCACATTGATTCATATGGAGGAGTATATTACGATATTGAAGCAATGCAGCCGCGAGCTGCTGGTAGCTTGAAAACAAAACATAATGGGAATGTTGGGACTGTTCCGTGGGAAACAGAGGGACAGTCAATTCACAGTGCAAAGGGCACCGGAATTAGCTCAGAGTGTACTATGAGCCGGACAGGAAGTGTTTGTTCTCTCTCAACTGCAGGAGTATGAAGAGAGCAGTCATGTTTTCTGTAATGCTGCAAAGACAGAAATAAAGGCATGTAAATACGTTTCTGTCTATCTCTTTCCCCTGTCCGGGGGGGGGGCAGGAAAGAGGGGGGGTGTTCTTCTCACGCTGAGAAGGATCACCTATCACGACCTCTGCCTGGATCTTGCCGGGAAAGCAGACAGGGAGGTCAACAGGAGACCAAGCCGGGTGCCTGGGAGAGTTGCCAGTTTCTCCTGATAAAGGCTTGATTCCTCACACTCCCCCCCCCTTAATATTGTGTTATACGATATCCAGTTCTCTTTGATGTTGTTGCTTTTTTTAACAGCAATTGCTTCTAGTGGCGAGTTGCATCTTGGGGTTTTCTGTTCCAAATATCTTTTGTATTTTCCCCATACCTTATATATAGCATTTCTTATTATATGATTTGAAAAACTCCTATGCGTCTTTATTTTCCCATAATTAAGATAGCCATGCCACCCAAAACGGGTGTCATGACCTTCTAGATCTAAAATATCCCAATTTTAAAATAAATACCAATCTTTCAACCAGAGAAGACATGAGGCTTCGTAATATAGCTTCAAATCCGGTAACCCGTAGCCACCTCTTTCTACAGTATCTATTAATATCTTATGCTTTACTCTTGGTCTTTTACCCTTCCACAAAAATTTAGAAATTTCTTTTTGCCACTTGTTGATACTGCTGGTCTTTCCTGTAATTGGAATCGTTTGGAATAGAAAGAGTAGCTTCGGTAAAACTATCATTTTAATTACCAAAATACGGCCCAGGAATGATAAATTTAACCTTGTCCATGTCTCCAACTGTCTTTTGATATCTTTCCAACAATTGGGATACTGCCAGGGAGACAAAGTCCATCATGGCCCCAAGCCGTCTGCCGGACGATCCATCGATCTCCCGTAAGCACGCAGTATCAGCAATTAGCGACATGAGTTTCTAGAAAATATCTTGCCGCATTCTAGAGCTCATGCACACTCTATCAGCAGATAATGCACAGCAAAAGTCGCACTCAGGAGAGCATTATTTACAAGTTTTATTCAGCGTTGATCAGAACAAAGAAAGACATGACTGCCTGAGAGTGAGAAAACGAAAGCAAAAGACACAACAGAAACATCCTGTGAAAAGAGGAAATACGCAGGCTGTGACACAAACATCCTGCTTCCTTTTAAGGTGGAACGGAAATATCCTAACATCCTCCCCCTTTCCGTGTAACCTGTAGTACCTGTGGTTCAACCCAATTGCAACCTTTGTACGTAAACCTTAAGTTGTTCTCTGTTAACAACCTTAGACAACAGATCAGCAGGAATTTCATTTCCTGGCATGTAGGACACCTGAATGAGTCCTTTCTGAATACACTCTCTTGCACAATGTAGCTTAATCTGCACGTACTTGGTTCTTTGCTTGCAACTCTCTGAGTTCAGCAAAGCCAAACACGATCTATTGTCTTGATACACTTGTACAGGACATTTCACAGAAACTCTGATGTCCTTAAACAGTTGCATCAACCATTCACAATCCATGAGTGAAAATGACAGAGCATTGAGTTCTGCTTCACAGGAACTTAGGCTTACTGTCGTCTGCTTCCTGCACAACCAGTCAAACAGGCAGTGGTTGTACATGTAGCATACTCCAGAAGTGCTAGTACCATCCGTGGTGTCACTTCCAAAACTTGCATCTGCAAAGATTTCAAGACCTCCAGTCTTCTGACTGGTGAACCTCAGCCTGTAGTGCAAAGTCCCTTTCAAATAGCGGGCTATGCGCTTCAGAGCTTTCCAATCCTGAACAGTAGGATTGTTAGCATGTCTGCTAAGCAGGTTAGTGCTTACAGCTATGTCGGGTCTTGAACATCTAGCAATGAAATTCAACTTGCCTAGAATGCATCTGTACAGCGTAGTGTCAGAAAACACTTCAGCAGTACTGTCTACCTGGTAACCTGTCACCATCGGTGTGTCTGCTGGGTTTGCATCAACCAAATTCAACCTGGTTAATACATCAGCAATTTTCTGTGTTTGGTGTACCAGAAAATTACCTGCTTGGTCCCTCTCCACCTGCAGAGAAAGATAGTTGGATACCTCACCAAGATCCTTCATGTCAAAGTGCTCCTTCAGCTGAGCTAGTGTGCTTTGATAAAAAGCCTGATTCTTCCAAAACATCAGAAGATCATCAACAAAACATAAACAATACAGTTTGTTTTGCCCCTCCTCCTTGACAAACACACATGGATCAGCTTTGCCCTGGTGAAAACCTAGAGAAAGCAATGTCTCAGTGAGCTTTGTGTTCCAACACCTGGCACTCTGCTTGAGACCATATAAGGATTTCCGCAGTTTACAGACCATTCCCTTCTGTATCTGCATCCCATCAGGTGGAAGCATAAACAGCTCCTCCCCCAAAATCCCATACAAAAAAGCTGTATTAATGTCATGATGGGAAACATGCAGTTTCTCCTCCGCAGCGATCTTGAGCATCAGCCGAATGCTCTCATATTTGACTGTGGGTGAATAGGTCTCGTGGTAATCCTGTCCTGGTACCTGTGAAAAACCTCTGGCAACCAATCTGGCTTTGTGTCTGACAACCTTGCCATTCTGGTCTGTCTTGGCCTTGAAGACCCATTTGCTGCCAACCAGTCTGATTCCTGGGACTACCGGTACCAGTTCCCAAGTTTGGTTCCTATTCAAGGAATCAACTTCAGCCTTCATGGCATTAAGCCAAGGCTCAGCATCTTTAGAGGTTAACTCCTGAACCTCTTTGAAGCTTGAAGGTTCCCATACCTTCTCTGAGCTACTAAGAACAGCAGTTGCTGTCTTAGCAAACTCATCAGCAAATCTCTTTGGAGGTCTGCCCTTTGTGGCTCTTTCAGATCTGCGTACTAGACGCAAGTCTTCTGGACTCATCTCCTCTTTCTTAGGAGAAAAGTGACCAATGGTGAACAGTGGTTCTTCCAGTTCATTGTCAGACGCATCAGATGGTCTGCTTGAGGCCTTTGCGCTCTTGTAGTCTGCCGTGTCATCACTGTCACTGACATCAGCAGCAGCGCCGCCCACTGAGCTGGAATCCGAACTCTGATCATCATCATCATCCTCAGCTTCCTCAGCTGCCTCAACATTCATCCTCCTCTGGGTAACTCTGGAAAATTCCCACATTCCCCCCCCCCACTTGGGATTGTACTCAACACTCTTTGTGAACTTAATGGACTTAGAGTTGGTCATCCATACCCTGTACGCACCTTTTTCGTACCCCATGAACAAACCATGTGCCCCACGCTTCCCAAGCTTGTTGCTCTGTGGGGTGTGTACCCACATGTCAGAACCAAATATTCTCATGTGCTTGATGTTGGGTTTCTTACCAAACATCTTCTCATAGGGGGTACAACCAATAGGTGATGACAATGTGCGATTAAAAGTGTAAACAAAATTCGACAGAGCCTCCCCCCAAAGCTTATCAGGGAGATTGGTATCATGCAACAAGGTTTTCAGTCCTTGCAGCAACATTTGATTTGCACGCTCCGCAAGTCCATTCATCCATGGCGATCTAGGCGTTGACAAGTCATGCTGGATTCCCTTCTCAGTGAGGAAAGCTTCAAACTGCTGAGAAGTGAACTCCCCGCCCCGATCAGTAAAGAGACAGCCAATACGTTTACCGTGAACATTCTCCAACCAAGCACAGAATGCCTTGAACTTAGGAAACGCTTGTGATTTCTGCTCGAGCATAAACACATGAATGTACCTGGGAAAAGAATCAATTAGAACCATGAAGTACCTTGCTCCCCCCAAAGAGGGCGCAAGTGGACCAACCAGGTCTGCGTGCACTAGCTGGTAGGGTTTGGCAGCCTGCCTGCTAGACTCCTTGCCTTTTGGAGCTACCTTCACCTTGTTCTCTGCACAAGATACACATTTCATGTGAAACTTACAGGGTTTGATGTTCAAACCCTCAACCATCTCTGGCATCTTGGCCAGTGCCTTCCAAGAGAGGTGACAAAACCTTCTGTGTGCATCGTGAATGCATCCTGCATGAAGAACTTTGTTAGTTTGTGCAACACAACAAGAATCAGCATTAGACACAGCAACAGCACCATTGTCATCATAAGTTATACAGAACAAACCATCGATAAACTTTGCATGCAAAATGTCCTCTTTGCCTTTTTTTGATGACACAGACGCTCCTCTTGAAGGACATCTCAAAACCACGCCCAGTAAGCTGTGGGACACTGAGCAAATTGTCTGCAGCACCTGGAACATATAGTACATCTTTGATGGTAGTGTGCAGACTTGCCAGTCTCACAGTCCCTTCTCCTGCGATTCGCAACATCTTTCCATCAGCCAGGTGGAGCTCACCTTCTTGAGGTTTGAAGGAGATAAAGAGATGGCGGTCTTTTGAGACATGGCGGGTACACCCCGAATCAATAACAAACCTGCCCTGGGCCTTTGGAGCAGTCTTTCTGGCAAGCAAAACCTTGCTTTCCACCAGCGTGGGCTTTTGCAGCTTGCCCCCCTGCTCCTGGCCATCAGACATGCCTTTAGCCTTTGGTGAAGCTGTGCCAGCAAACAAAGCCTTGTTTTCCATTGGCGTGGGCTCTTCACCCTCCCTCTGCTTCTGGCCATCTGCAGGCATCTGCCTCTGTTTACTTCTGGCCTTCCGGTATCTGTGAGAATGACCTTGGCTCCCATGAGAAACAGAGTGCTCAGCTGCCGACTCCTTGGCTCCCCCTGGAGGCTGGAATGCTGCCTGGGATGACATCACAGTCAGCTCCCCCTGCAGCTTGCAACCGGTGCCCTCAGCATCCTTGCATTCACTCGCATTCTGGGAAACAGCCAGGACCTCCGATGCAGTCAAACTCTGGGCTGGGATGACTGGCAGTTGGGCTATCTTCAAAGCATTCCACATCTTACGTGCAGTCACGTTGCCAGCTAACGTTTTAATTTCCTCCAGAGAGACGGACAAGACTATTACGTCAATGGCCCTCGAATTCTGGGCTCTCCATCTATCTGTCAGAGGAACTGGAGGGGCTTCAGACACAGTATGCCACACTCCAGACTGACGCAGCAAACTCTCACACCATTTTGCCCAGGTTTTATAATTGTGCCGATTTAACTTTGGGCACTCAGCAGCCTCAGTAGCTTGGAAAAACTCCATTCCAGTTCTGTTCTAAATGTTTTTTAACTTCTTCCGTTGTTTCATTTCCTTCCTTATAGATTTCTCTAAAGAATTCAAGAAATCGTTTATTTCTTTAGGGTTGTTTATTATTTTGCCTTTGCACTTAACTCTATTTATAAGCCTTTCTGCCTCTCTCTTCTTTAATTGCCATGCTAATAACCAGGCTCAGGTTCTGTTTCAGGCTGTGTCTCTGTTTCAGGCTCTGGCGCTGTATCAAACACTGTTGCAGACTCAGGCTGTGGCACTATGGCTGTAGCTGTGGCTCTGGTTCTGTTTCAGGCTCTGGCACTGTATCAAGCACTGTTTCAGGCTCAGGCTCAGGCTCAGGCTTCTGCTCTTTATTAGGCTTTGTCTCAGTCTTTGGCTCTAGCACTTATTCTAGCTCTATTTCAGGCTCGGCCTGTGTCTCAGCCTTTGTCTCTGTTTCACGCTGTTTCTCTGTTTCAGGCTCCGACGCTGTTTCAAGCCCTGTATCTGTCTCTGCCTCTGTTTCAGGCTCTGGCACTCTATTAAGTACTGTTTCTGGCTCTGGCTCTCTTTCAGGCTCTGGTTCTGAATTAGGGTTTTGTTCTGGCTCTGGCTGTGTCTCTGGATCTGGCTGTGTCTCTGCTTCAGGCTCCTATGGTGTATCAAGCACTGTATCAGGCTCTGCCTCTCCCTCTGCCCCTGGCTACATTTAAGCGTCAGGCTCAGTTTCAGACAGTGTCTCTGTTTCAGGATCCAGCACTCTATCAAGCACTATTTCAGACTCAGGCTGTGGATCTCGGCTGTGGTTCTTTTTTTTATATATATAATTTTTTTTATTGGTTTTACAAATTTTTTAGGACAATAAAAAGGTAAAGGTACCCCTGCCCGAACGGGCCAGTCTTGACAGACTCTGGGGTTTGTGCGCCCATCTCACTCTATTGGCCGGGGGCCAGCGCTGTCCGGAGACACTTCCGGGTCACGTGGCCAGCGTGACAAAGCTGCATCTGGCGAGCCAGCACAGCACACGGAACGCCGTTTACCTTCCCGCTGGTAAGCGGTACCTATTTATCTACTTGCACCCGGGGGTGCTTTCGAACTGCTAGGTTGGCAGGCGCTGGGACCGAGCAGCGGGAGCGCACCCCGCCGCGGGGATTCGAACCGCCGACCTTTCGATCGGCAAGCCCTAGGCGCTGAGGCTTTTACCCACAGCGCCACCCGCGTCCCTGCAAACACATAAAAAGACATACAAACACGTATAGTTTCATAACCTTTTTTCATAAACCGTGTTTCTCAGACTTCCCCGTACCTCCCCTTTCTGCATCCCAATGTCCAAAAGTTTTTAGCAACTCTAAGTATATCTGTCAATCCTCTGTCCTCTTAATCTTTTCTTCAATCTAATCTTATTTCGCTGTAACCCTTTCTTACTCAAACCTCGACATTCTAACATTCAGCGAGTTTATAATAGTCCTTAAGGTAAATTTTAAATTTCTTCCATTCTTCTTCCGCCGTCTCCTTTCCCTGATCGCGGATTCTGCCAGTCATCTCAGCTAATGTCATATAGTCCATCACTTTCATCTGCCATTCTTCCAGGGTGGGTAGATCTTGTGTCTTCCAATACTTTGCGATGAGTATTCTTGCTGCTGTTGTGACATACATAAAAAAAGTTCTGTCCTTCTTTGACACCAATTGGCCGACAATGCCCAAGAGAAAGGCCTCTGGTTTTTTAAGAAAAGTACATTTAAGTACCTTTTTCATTTCATTATATATCATTTCCCAGAAAGCCTTAATCTTCGGGCATGTCCACCAAAGGTGATAGAAAGTACCTTCATTTTCTTTACATTTCCAACACTTATTATCAGGCAAATGATATATTTTTGCTAGCTTGACTGGGGTCATGTACCACCTGTAGATCATTTTCATAATGTTTTCTTTCAAGGCATTACATGCCGTGAATTTAATACCGGTGTTCCACAACCATTCCCAGTCAGCAAACATAATGTTATGACCAATGTCCTGTGCCCACTTAATCATAGCCGATTTAACTGTTTCATCTTGTGTATTCCATTTCAGCAGCAAATTATACATTCTTGACAAGTTCTTAGTATTGGGTTCTAACAGTTCAGTCTCTAATTTTGATTTTTCCACCTGAAAGCCAATTTTCCTATCCTGTTTAAAGATCTCCATTATTTGGTAATATTGAAGCCAATCTTGTACTTTAGGTTTCATTTTCTCATGGCTTTGTAATTTCAATTTATCTCCCTCCTGTTCCAAGATTTCCCAATACTTCGGCCATCCGACCTCCATATTGAGTTTCTTCACTGCCTTAGCCTCCACGGGTGACACCCATCTAGGGGTTTTGTTTTCCAACAGATCTTTATATCTTATCCAGACATTAAACAATGCTTTTCTGACAATATGGTTTTTAAAGGCCCTGTGCACCTTAATTTTATCATACCATAGATATGCATGCCAACCAAATGCCTTATTAAAACCTTCCAAATCCAAAATGTCTGTGTTCTCGAGGAGCATCCACTCTTTCAGCCAGCAAAATGCTGCTGCTTCATAATACAATTTTAAGTCCGGCAGGGCAAATCCCCCTCTTTCTTTAGCATCTGTCAATATTTTAAATTTAATTCTGGGCTTTTTGCCCTGCCAGACAAATTTCGAAATATCTTTCTGCCACCTCTTGAAACAATCCATCTTGTCAAGAATCTGCAAGGCTTGAAACAAAAATAACATTCTAGGCAATACATTCATCTTAATCACTGCAATTCGGCCTAACATTGACAATTTCAAATTTGACCATATTTCTAGATCTTTTTTAATTTCTGACCAGCATTTTTCATAGTTGTCCTTATACAAGTTCAAATTTTTTGATGTCAAATAAACCCCTAGATATTTCACCTTCTTAACCAGTGTCAATCCTGTCTCTTCTTGAAATTTCTCCTTCTCCATGGCTGTTAAATTTTTTTCTAAGACTTTAGTTTTTTGTTTGTTCAATTTGAATCCAGCTACCTGGCCAAATTGTTGGATTATCTCCAACACCCTTTTCGTACTAGTGTCAGGCTCTTGTAAGGTCAATACTAAGTCATCTGCAAATGCCCTTAACTTATAACGTTTATCTCCGACCTGTACACCTTTAACCTGCTGGTCATTTCTAATCATGTTCAGCAACACCTCCAGAACTGAAATAAAAAGCAGTGGGGAAATTGGGCATCCCTGTCGTGTTCCTTTTTCTATCCTGAGTTCCTCAGTTACCACATTATTTACAATTAGCTTAGCTTTTTGTTCAGAGTATATCGCACCCAAACCATTCTCAAATCCTTGGCCTACCCCCATCCCGTGAAGATTCTTTTTCATAAAACTCCAAGAGATATTGTCAAAGGCTTTCTCCGCATCCACAAAAATCAGCACTGCTTTAGTGTTAATTTTCACCTCTAGCAATTCCAAAATGTCTATTATATTCCTTACATTGTCTGATAGGTGTCTTTTTGGGAGAAAGCCTGCTTGGTCCTTATGAATCTTCTCCATCAACACTCTTTTAAATCTTTTTGCCAAAATGTCTGCAAAAATTTTGTAATCCACATTAAGTAATGATATTGGGCGGTAGTTCTTAAGTTGAGTCTTTTCAGTTTCTGTCTTTGGTATGAGTGAAATATACGCTTCTTTCCACGATTCTGGTGCCCTTTTCCCCTCTAAGATCTCATTACAGACTTCCTTTAACGGGTAAACCAGCCACTCCTTCAAAGATTTGTAGTATCTGGAAGTCAATCCATCTGGCCCTGGAGATTTGCCCAGTTGCATGTCTTGAATGTCACCCTCTATCTCTTGTTCTGTTATTCTCTGGTTTAGATCCACCTTGCTTTGATGAGAGATCTTTTGTAATCCATATTTATTAAGGAATTTGTCTATATCCTCTTCATTTTGTGGTCCTTGAGAGTAAAGTTTTTTAAAATAAGTCAAAAAACAGTTTCTGATCTCGTTGGGTTTAGATATGTTCTTTCCGTCCACTTCTAGGCTTGTAACTGTATTTAGTTTCTGCCTTTTCTTCAATTGCCATGCCAGAAGTTTGCCACATTTATCCGCCGATTCGAATGTCTTTTGTTTCATTTGTTTTATCTTCCATTCAATCTCTTGATTCATCAATTCCATATATTGTGTTTGATATAACTTAATCTCTCTCAAGATCTCCTGGGACTTCGGTTTTGATCTTAGTTTTTTCTCTCCTTCTTTTATCTTTTCCAAAATCTTTTCCTTCTTCTCATTCTGCTTTCTCTTTTTAATTGAGTTTTGTTGAATCAAAAATCCTCGCATCACAGCTTTACTTGCGTCCCAGATCACTCTTTTTTCCACATCGGCCTTCAGGTTTATTTCAAAGTAGTCCTTTAAAGTTTTTTGGGCCTTCATGTGAATCTCTTTATCTCGAAACAGGGTGTCATTCATCCTCCATCTGAATTGACCAGTTGTTGTAAGTTTCATTTCCATCTTCAAGGCGTTATGGTCGGAGCAAGTTTTTGGGCAGATTTCTATTTTCTTGATCTTTGGAGCCATCCCACTAGTGATCCAAATTTGGTCGATTCTGGTCCAGGTCATCATTGCTTGGGAGAAGAAGGTTCCCTCTCTCTCCAGAGGGTTCCTTGTTCTCCATATGTCTATTAGGTCCATATTTTCCGTCATCTCAAAAAAAGTCTTCGGAAGTCTCCCTTCATTGGAGATTGTCAGTCTTTGTGCCTTGTCCATATTTGTAGAGACTACACCGTTCATGTCTCCCATGATTATCATGTTGTAGTCCAGATAGTCCGTCAAAGTTTCATGGAGTTTCTTGAAAAATTCCGCTTTGCCCTCATTTGGTGCATAAATTCCAACTATTAAGTATTTTTCTCCTTGTACTTGTATTTCCACTGCGAGATATCTTCCTTGTTCGTCTTTAAACATCATTTTTGGGGCCCATTTCTCCTTTGCGTAGATCACGACTCCTCTTTTCTTGACTTTATCCGATGAGATGAATTCTTGTCCTAATCTTTTATTTATAAGTAGTTTCCTGTGTGCTCTGGTTATATGGGTTTCTTGTAAGCAAATCAAATCCAATTGTTCTCTTTTCAAAATATGAAATACTTGGCGTCTCCTCAAAGGCATGTTCAGCCCATTACAATTCCAACTAAGGAATTGCAGGGCCATCTTGTTATTTTTTTGTTACTCCTCCGACCGCTCCAAGTTTTTGCTCTTCCTCTGATGGTGCTGAGTCAAGTCCATACGATAAATTAAGAATGTCTATTGCTCTCCTTTGTTCTGCAATTGGGTCCACCGTTCCCTTCTGTAAATCCTCTTGATTTCTTTCCAGGAATCTTTCTTTGTCTTGTATGGTCTTTATTTTCACCTTCTTTCCCTTATAGTCAAAAGACAGCCCTTGTGGGAACTCCCACCTGAAAGGGATGGTGTTCTTCTTCAGCAGATAGACCAAGTCCTTGTAGAAGGTTCTCAGCTCCAAGATGTGTTTAGGAATATCTTTAAAAATCTGTATAGATGAGTTTTCAATTTGCAAGGCCCTTCCGTAGTGTAATCTTAGTATTTTGTCTCTTTCTTCCCTCGATCTAAGGGTGATCAAGCAGTCCCTTGGGGTCTTTCTGTTCTGTCTTCTGCCCAGTCTGAATGCTGTTGTTATTTTAATTTCTTCGTCCTCCAAGTCTTCCCAGAAATCAGCAAACTCTTGTGTTAAAAACTCCGCTAGATTTTCTCCTTCGCTCTCGGGGATCAGTCTTAATTTCAAATTTCTTTCCTTTCTCTGTAAGTCCCATAAAGCCAGGGTTGTATCATGTTCATAAACTTTTTTAGCAATCGGTTGCAAATTCTGTTGCGTCTCTCCAGCAATGGTTCTGGCTTCCTCTGCAATCTTACGTGTTGCAGAATTTTCTTGAACGAGCTTGTTTATAGATTCTGTATTTAGGTCTAATCTTGCTGTTAGCTCCGTTAATTTCTGTGTATTTTCTGTACTCTGCTTCGTCAAGTTCTCCAAAGACTGATTTATCTTGAGAAGCGCTTGTGTCACTGACTCCATGGAAGCAGCTGTCACTTTTTCTTGTCCTGTTATTCCTGTAGGAGTTACACCGGTAATTGAGCCTCTTTTTTGTTGTTGTTGTTGCTGATGTTGTTGTTGCTTAGCCTTAGCTCTTGTGGTTATCTCTTCCGCTGAGCCACTCATGCTCCAAGGTCGTTCCCAGGGAAACAGTCCCCTAATGGAAAATTCCACAGTCCTAGGCTTTACAGCTGTTACTTTAGCCCTCTAGGGGGAGCAAGCCAAAAAATAAGTAAGGAGACGAAAAAGTTTAAAAACAAGTATAAACAAGTATATCAGGAGGCTTGTAAAAGTCTTTTAAAAACACTTTTTCCAGTAAATACAGTTTCAACACATACCAGTAAATTGTAACAGCAGAGTCCCAAAACTTTGTATCAACAGAAACTTCAACTATGTAGCTTTCCCAGAAGTTAAAAACAGTTCAGTGCTTTAATGTCCTATATGGCAGTCCGCTTCAGGGCAGTGAGGCAGCAGAAGGGTTTTTCCTCTTTAAATAAATCATGCAGTTCTTAATGTCCTTTTTTCCTCCCCTCTGCCCTGCTTGCTAGAGGGGAGATCTAAGTTCAATGTCAGGTTTAAATAGTCAAAAAGAAAGATAACTCATACGGATGCAGCTTTAAAGTTCCGTTGCTTTAGCTGTCATGCAGTCAGGGGAAGGCAGACTTCCTTAATTTTTTACCTTCCCCGTTTTCAGCCGAATTTTCTTTTAAAAGGTTCCAAACAGTGTTCAATCTTACTCACAGGTTTTTTCCAGTCCAAATTTACAGGAAGGAATCGGCGCTCTCCGTCAATGGCGACGCGGCTTCACCCTGCGGGCTGGGTAACGACTCTCAGCACCGCGCTCTCCCGATGCCGTTCCGTAGCCTTTAAAAAGGCTCTTTCTGCGGTAAAGGGGGGGCGCTTCTGGTGCCCACCGAGTCTCCGTGTTCACAGGCTTCAGCGCCTGTGATTTTAGGGGTCCCCCGCTTGCCGTAGCGGGTCAGACCCGAACTCGCAGGGCAGTCCTCCTCCGGAGCTCGGAAAAGAGGACCGCCATTAACGCTGGCGCCGACCAGAAGTCTCGGCTGTGGTTCTAGGCTCCGTCTGTGGCTCTGTCTGTGGCTCTGGCTCTCTTTCAGGGTCTGGTTCTGAATGAAGATCTGGTTCTGACTCTGATTCAGGGTCTCATGATGGCTCTTCCTCTGCCTCTGACCCAGCTATGTTTCAGGGTCTGGCTCTCTTTCAGGCTCTGGTTCTGAATTAGGGTTTTGTTCTGGCTATGGCTGTGTCTCTGGCTCTGGCTCCAGCTCCAGCTCCGGCACTGTATCAAGTACTGTTGCAGACTCAGGCTGTGGCTCTAGGCTGTGGCTGCAGCTATGTTTTGCGCTCCGGCCCTGTATCAAGCCCTATTTCTGGCTCTGGCTCTGGCTCTGGCTCTGGCTTTCTTTCAGCTCTGGCTCTGAATGAGGCTCTGGCTCTGGCTCTGATTCATGGTTTCACTCTGACTCTGATTCAGGGTCTCGCTCTGGCTCTGGCACTCGATCAAGGACTGTTTCAGACTCAGGCTGTTGCTGTGGCTCTGCCTCTGTTTCAGGCTCAGGCTCTGTTTGAGGCTGTGTCTCTGTTTCAGGCTCCGGCACTGTATCAAGTACTGTTGCAGACTCAGGCTGTGGCTCGTGGCTGTGGCTGTTGCTCTGGTTCGGGCTGTGGCTCTTTTTCAGGCTCTGGTTCTGAATGAGGGCTTGGTTATGGCACTGATTCAGGGTCTCGCTCTGTCTCTGACTGTGTCTCTGTTGCACCTCAAACGGTGGTTTGTTGTTGTTGTTGTTGTTGTTGTTGTTATTTTCTTTCTGGGGTGGGGCGGGGATTATTTTAAGTTTAGCATAATTGTTTCTTGCTTTGTTTTTCTTTTACTATTTTTTTAGGTTATTGTATAGTTTGCATTTTGCTTTTTAAGGGGAAAGGGTCAGGGCTGCCTGGGAGGGGGCCTCAGCCAACAGAATGGCTGGGGCAGGTTCCCTACGGGGGGATGTATTGGAACACCCAATCTCTGTTACCGCGGGTGGGAGGAGCAGTTGCGCTAAGACCAGACCACGTCTTTACCGAAGAGCTGGTTCCGTACTCTGATTCTGATTCTCTGATTCTGGCTCTCTATCAAGGGCTGTTTCAGACTCAGGCTGTGGCTGTGGCTGTTGCTCTGGTTCTGGCTCTTTCTCAGGCTGTGGTTCTGAATGAGGGCTTGGTTCTGGCACTGATTCAGGGTCTCGTTCTGGCTCTGGCACTCTATCAAGGACTGTTTCAGACTTAGGCTGTGGCTCTGGCTCTGTTTCCATTCTTACAATGGAATGTACACAAAACTAAGAGAGTTTGTGTACTGGTCCAGTAAACGCTTCCGCTGCGCCATCAGCAACGGCTCGCTTTGCAGAGCATTAATTAAGTCCAGTGCAGAGATTCTTGTTGCAGTACAAGCTTCAAAGTCTCAGCAGCAAAGAAATAACGACACAGGGAAGCCTGTCTTTCCAAAGACAGGTTTATTGCAGAAAGATAACAGAAACACCTCCGGAGCTTTTGGACATTTTTGCTTCACGCCCCACACCACGCAGAGAAAACTAACACTCTTTATATACTGAGCAACTTAACAACTTAACGAGCTTGACTACTTAAAGTTACATGACATTGCTAACTTGCCAGCGTCTTAGGTTTCACACCCTAACACCCCCTCTCGCTGGCAATACAAAGAACAAAATTACTTCAGACCCATTTCTTCTCAAAAGTTTTCATGCCGCTGAAACCTAAGCGGTTTTGTAAAACCATCAGCTTCATTTTCATGACTGGGACAGTAATTTAATTTAACAATTCCTGCTTTTACCGTTTGACAAACATTTTGAAAGCGGATATCCAAATGTTTTGTGCGACCTTTAAACTGCCCATTTTGTGCTAACTTAAGACACGGTTGATTATCACCCCATACAGTGATTGGAATGATGGCCTTTTCATACATCTCTTGTGCCAAGCATTTGTAAAATTCTAGATCTCTACATAACTCAGATAAGGCACAGAACTCAGCTTCTGTTGACGACAAAGTAATCAGGTTCTGTTTCTTGGATCTCCACCCAATCAGAGAGTTACCAAATTTTATTACACAGCCATACACTGATTTTCTACCTTTAATTTGCCCAATCACTATCTGCCCAACAAGTAATCTGTGCTTGTCCTTCCGAAGATAATTCAAGGCAAAAATCTTTGGTGTATTGTAAATATCTTAACAGTCTTTGAATTCCTTTCCATGCATTTACACTAGGTTTCGAAGCTTCTCTGCTGAGTAAGTTAACAGCGTAAGCAATATCTGGTCTACTCCATTGCGAAAGATGAAGTAAGCTTCCCAGTGCTGACTGAAAGATTTCAGCACGCTTGAATTCAGCACTATCCATGAACTCATTGTCTTTTACAAAACCCATTTCCATTGGTGTTCTAACACCTGCACACTCCGTCATGTTAATCTTTTTCAACATTTGCAATATCTTGCCTTTTTGATTCAGTAGAAAACTGCCATTTTTGGTCCTATCTATCTGAACACCAAGATAGACCTTCACATCACCAAGATTCTTAACTTTGAAGTGTTTATTTAACTCTTTGGCTAGTTTTTTTACTTGTTCTTGTGTCTTTGAAGTATAAATCAGGTCATCTACATAAACAAGCAAAGATTCTTGAGCATCTCCTGAACTTCTGAAATATAAGCAATTGTCAGCCTTGCTCCTGCTAAAACCAATGCCTACCAAAACGTCATTCAAACACTCATTCCAATTATGAGCAGATTGCTTGAGTCCATAAATAGATTTATGTAGTTTCCATACCTGATTTGATTTACCAACTTTCAATCTTGGCGGTAGCTCCATATAGAGCTCTTCAGCCAAGTCTGAATGAAGATAAGCTGTAGAGACATCAAATTGATTCACTTTGAACCCTTTCTGAGCAGCAACTGCTAATAGTGCCCGTAGGGTTTCACTCCTTGAAGTGGGTGCATAGACTTCGGAATAATGTAACCCCTTTCTTTGCGTAAAACCTCGAGCTACAAGCCTTGCTTTGTACTCTGGTTTCCCCGTCGCTGTTGTCTTTGTCCTGTACACCCACCTACAACTTACTGCCTTGGTACCTTCTGGCAGTTTGGTGATGGAAAACACACCCAGTTCTTTCATAGAATTCAACTCCTTTTGCATGGCCTCACGCCACCTACTGGCCTCCTCCTGGGGTAATTGCTCAACCTCCTCAAAACTTTCAGGTTCGCAATTTGCCAAACCAGCCCAAACACTAATAGCTTGGTACCTTTCAGGAGGTTTACCTTTGTTGATACGCTTAGAACGCCTTAACAGTTCCTGCGATGTTCCTTCAGTTTCCCCCTCTGACCCAGAATCACTAGTCGTCACCTGTTTGTCACTAGTAGTTGAAGAACTTTCTGATTCTGACTTTTTACACGTCTCTCTTGCTGTACAGGTGAACTTTTAGAGCTAGAAGATTCTGACGTCTGTACCCTTCAGACTCCAGCAGTAGAGTCACCACTCTGCCCCTGTACTTCCAGTACAGGTCAGATGACACTCTGAGCTAACATCCGGTGCTCAGTACAGAGAATGGACTGCCCCTTTTCCCACCAGTACAGTTCCAGACAACAACATCCTGTTTTGCTTTCCAGCCACCTGCAACTGGCTTTTGCATTGCTGCTTTTTCCTGACAACCTCCCCCAAAAGCATCAATGGGCAAAACACAATCCAGAGAAGAAAACAAACAGTTGTTATACATATAACAGTCCCCTGTTGTTTCAGTTCCACCCTTGGAACTCCCCACCACTGGTTCCACCAGTGTACCTCTCTGGTTGTCTGGCTTCCAAGGAATGAGTGCTTCTGCATTACCTTGGCTAGCAGCTCTCTGTCGTGTCTTTGTCTCTGACTTAGACACAGCTTCAACCTGTTTTGAGTTGTTAACAATAGCAACACATGCAACAGCTAAGTTAGCAAACTCTTTTGAGTACCTCTTTGGTGGTACACCCTTTGTAACTCTCTCAGACCTGCGTATGAGGTGCTGATCCTCTCTGCTCACTGGTTCAACCTCTGGACTTTGTTGAGAACCAGTACCAATGGCAAACAGTGGTTCATCCTTCACCTGTGAAGGTCTATCCATTGTGTGAGATTTCCTCTCAATGACTGTTACAACTGAGCTCTCTGAGCTATCACTGTCATCATCAGTACCACTGTAATCTGTGAAATCAGTAAAATCACCATCATCATCATCTGAATTGTCCTCTGTGGGAAATGTGTTTACTATTACCCGCTCCTGTTCTGGAGCACTCTCTAGAAACTTTGTGAGAATCACCTGACCAGATTCAGACAAAATTACTCTGTAGAGACCCTTTTCATATCCCACAAAAATGCCTCTGGCATTCTTTACTCCACCTGGAGCATCTGTTCTCACATGAGACCCGAAAACCTTAAAATAGGCAACAGAAGGTTTTCTATGGAACAGCTTCTCAAAAGGAGAATTTCCCAACTCTTTTGAGACTTTTCTCAACCAGATGTGAACATAGGACATTAACGACTCCGCCCAATATTCATGTGGCAAATGTGAACTCAGCAATTGCGCATTCATCCCCTTTTGCAATTCTTTGTTCACCCTCACACAGACCCCCCTGTTCCACGCTTCCGCCGAAACAGGAACTTTGTGGTCTATTCCTTTCTCATCCAGGAACTTCTGAAACTTCTGTAACAGAAAAATTGGCTTCTCATCTGTGAAGAGGCAGTCAATGTTAGCATCATGCACATTTTTAACCTTGTCACAAAACTCCTGAAACCTTTCTAAGGTTTCTTGTGTTTTCTCCATCATAAAAACCCAAGAATAATTAGTAAAACAATCCACACACACAAGGTAAAATCTTGCACCGCCTCTAGATGGCTCTAGAGGACCAATCACATCAGCATACACCCGCTGAAATGCCCTGTCGACCTTCTTGGTCACCTTCCTGGTGTCCTTGGTCACACCTGCAAGAGAGATTATGTTAGAATCAGAAGAATTACATTTCATGTAATCACTTTGATCAAAAGTCAACAAATACAGTCCATCTTTCTCTCTGGCAGTAAGATACAGTTCTCCATCTTTGAAGATCTTGCAGCTCTTATCATCATAGGACAGTTTCAGTCCTTTCTTTGCAATCTGCGACACACTCAGCAGATTGAACCTCAATTCTGGAACCAGGTACACATTGTTTATAGTTAAGTTCAGACTTTCAAGATACACAGTCCCAATTCCGGTCGCTTCCAACTCCTGACCGTTGGCCTGTTTCACAGCGAAGCTTTGCTTCTTAAACGTTGAAAACAGTTCTCTGTGTGGGCACATATGAACCGCGCAACCCGTGTCGATTATAAACGCGTTCCCAACATCTGGCGTGGTTCCTTTCGACATCAAAGCCTTTGCAGGTTTCACCTGGCACTTGGTACGGCTTTTGCCTGACGCCTCAGGCTTCGCAGAGCTGCTCTTAGCTCCTTTTGGCTGGCGTGGCTTCGTACAGTTTCGCTGTAGATGCCCAGCCTGTCCACAATTGTGACATCGGACAGTGCTCAATGCTACAGCATGCTCTCCAGTAGCAATAGCAGTGGGGAGATTTGAACTCTGTTCTTCCCTCCCCCTGTCCTTCACTTCCAGTACAGCAAGTCTGTCGTGTTCATTCAGAACGACGGCACACACCCTCTCCGCGGTGAGATCCTGTGCCGGTAGGGAACCAAGCTGACTGGCAACAAGCTTGTAAGTTCGACTAAGGCTGTTGATCATCATGAAGCAAAACACTTCCTCCTGTAGACGGAAATTGCGTTCCACCATTTGTTGGTGCAGAAATTTCATTTCTGTCAGGTGCGCTTGGACATCACCATCAGGCGCAAGCCTCAGATTGGTCAACTTCTCAAAATACAGCAACGCTGAAGAACCAGCATCTCTCTGATGTGTTCTACGTAGCTGTCAGGGTTACTTCCAGATCCTAGCTCACAGAGGATCACGCTAGCCAGCGATCGTTAAATAAAAGTCTTTATTGAGTTACAGTCTCCATTCTCGAGCTGCTGCGTGCAACCCTACGTCTTATGCTTAGATCGGCGAAGCTCCGTCTGAGTCTCCGCCCCTTGCGCACCAACTTAATATCCTAGCCCTGCTCCACCTTTTCCGCCTGACAGTTCTCCTCTGGGTCCCTCTGCCCCCCTGGGTCTCTTCCTTCCGGGATTCTTCTGACGCTGACCCCCCTGACTCTCCTGTCTCCTTGCGCCGGGCTTTAGGACCTGGCTCCCTTTCCGGGCTGCCTACTGCGCCACCTTCCTGTGCATTTGAACTTGGCGCGCGCGCCCAACCTTCCACTTTCCGTCTAACCGTCACTTCGCTCCCCGATGAAGGTGTGGCCACTCCTGACTCGTGCCCTCCCTCCTGTTGCGAGCTGCCAGCGCTTGCTCCCTGGCGCTCTTCCTCTTTCCTACTCTCTGGCGGTGACGTTGGTCCCGATCTCCAACTGCTCCCCTCTGAGTCCCCTCTGGCTCTTTCTTCCTGGGGTGTCCCCCTAGTCTCCCCCCTTGCCCTGGCCACTGGTGCTCCTTTTTGTGAATCTTCTGATTCACTGGAAAGGCTCGGAGATCTCGGGTCGTCGTCATCACTCATCCTTTCTTCTGCCTCCTCCCCCTCGCTCTCTGTTTCCTCCCTTGCCCTCGCCTCTGCTCCTGAACCCCTGACAGTAGCGTTTCCCAAATCTCTTGCCCATATTCTAAATGCTGAATATGCACCAATTGGTCATCTGAGACACACAGAATTATAGCAGTCCTGGCCTTTACATTCTGTGATTCCCAACCTCGGGTTGGTGCTGCAGGGATGGGATTCTCAATCACCCCAAAGAGCCTTTGATTCTGCAGCAGGGCCTTCATCTTTACAGACCAAGATGAATAATTGTCATTATTTAGGGGAGGCGGGTAAGGCAGGGCTCCCCCCTTCTTGGCATCCATCTTGAAGCCAAGCCTCTTTCTCACTTTCCAGCCTTGCTAAAATCCAATAGCCTTTGCTGGGTTGTTTTCTGCCTTCTCTGGCAGACAAACTGCAAGCTGTTTCTCAGTCCTTGCACAGCATCGAAGATAGCCAAAACAAACTTCCCAGGCTCTCTCTCAGAGCCATCTGCGCAGTCAGTAATTTTCCACGTCTCTGACGGGCGTCGCTTAGCAACTGTGCATACCAATCTCAGAACAGGAAAGCTTATCAACCACAAGAATTCCTGGAATGCAGGCTGAGCTTCCAAGCTGCAGGCCTCTTCTATCAGAGCTGTTGTTTTTCCCAAACGCAGCTCCCGTGAACCAGAGAATGAATCAATCTGCGTTCACACTTTTAGCCCGAAATTCAGCATACCTTGAGGTTCCGTTGCTTGGAAAAAAACCTCCTCTTTCCACCAGCCGTCTGTTCAGCTTCTGGCTGCACGCAGACGTTTGCCTTTCCCTTGGTGCAGAGGATGAACGATCCATCAACCTCTCATGCAGATTTACGATGAATCATAACCACCGGATCTGCTACCAGTTGTCAGTATCTCAGCTCGCAGCCAGAGGTAACTGGCCTCACACTCCAGGCAACCGACTGAGATACTTGTTGACCTTCCCGTCTGCGTCTCCCGGCAGGCAAGGTCATAAATCGGCGATCCTCCTCAGACGTGAGGAGAACACACCCTCCTCCTTCTCCCTCCCTGCATTCCCCCAGGGAGGGGAAGAAAGACAGACAGGAGTCCTATTTACATGTCTTTATTCCTGTCATTTCAGCAGTACAGAGAAACGTGTCTGTACCCTTCAGACTCCAGCAGTAGAGTCACCACTCCGCCCCTGTACTTCCAGTACAGGTCAGATGACACTCTGAGCTAACATCCGGTGCTCAGTACAGAGAATGGACTGCCCCTTTTCCCCACCAGTACAGTTCCAGACAACAACATCCTGTTTTGCTTTCCAGCCACCTGCAGCTGGCTTTTGCATTGCTGCTTTTTCCTGACAATTTTAACTAGCTCCTTTCCCTGTTTCGAAATGGTGCACACATCATTTTCAAACTCAACCTTAAAACTACTTTTTACCAGGCATGACACACTCAAAAGTCCATTCTTCATTCCTGGAAGAACAAAAACAGGAAGGTTAGTTTGCAAACAGTTAACATAAATTGTGCCTTTAAGGTTCATTTCTCGTTTACTATTGTCTGCTATAGTCACGGTTTTTGCAACTGGCAATGTCTTGCAGTTCATCAAGCGGCCACTAGATGTCGCTGGAACTAAACTGTGACTTGCTCCACTGTCAATTATCCACTTCAAAGTTTGTTGGCTCCTTTTAGGACTCTGTTGTGCTGCCATTGCAGATAGTCCCTTATCAGCACCTGCTCCCCCTCTGGATCGTTGATTCTTGTAGTTCTCACGTCGTCTTCCCCTGTAACTCCGGAAACTGGCCTTGGACTGTTGAAATTCCTGTTGCTTTTCTGGACACTTTGCTATCAAATGAAACCTGCTGCCAGATCGAAAACATGACTTGCTGGCCATAGCAGACACTTGTGAGGCTTCCTTACAGCTCTGCCTGCTAGTTTCCCCACGCTGGGAATTATCTGAACATCCAACCCTTGGGGTATTTGAATTATCAATACGTTTTCGACGATGTTGATATTCTTGTTCACACAATCTACCAGTCACATAATTCATATTCAGCTGGTCCTCTGGCAAAACTTGTAAAGTTAGTACTAAGTTTTCAAACCCTGCATGCAGGCTGCTAAGCAGAGTATAAACTTTAATATTTTCAGGAAAATTCACACCTAAAGATGACAGTCGGTTGAAATACTCAGTCATCTGTGACGTGTGTTCAACCACACTATCCCCTGGCTTCAATTTCAACTCATACAAAGCACGTATAATGTTCACCTTCTCTCCGGGCGTGGCTCTATGGTGAATTCGCCTAAGAGCTTCCCAAATTTCAAATGCAGACCTTAAATTTTCCACATGAGGTAATTGGGAATCGTCTATCGATACCATCAACATGCATCCAGCTTTAGTGTCCATTTTATCATGTTCCCTGTTCTGAGCATGTGCAGCAGCCTGTTGCTCTGCTGTGGCATCTGCTGCAACAGCCACAAACGGCTTTCGCCTCTGGACATAGTCAGCCCACACTTCTTTGGCTTCCAACCAGACTTGAGCCCTCTTAGACCACTGCACGTAATTAGCAGAGTTCAACTTTGTAAAGGGAACCTGGAAATTTTCCACTGCCATTCTTGGGGTCTGCTGCTACTCCCTCTGTGTGCCCTTTCTTCTCTTTCCCCTTGGGATTTGTTTTACTCACTTTTCAGACGCCTCCAGCCTCCTCTGAAGCCTTTTAAACTTTTTTTTTCTCCGTCTCTTCACTAGCAACCTACCACCGTCCTCTGTTTTTATTAACAAAACACAAACACAATGGGAGGTCAAGCTAGCCTTTTGCAGCTAATGAAGCTGTAAATCTTCACTTACGCAGCTCTCTCAATTTTCTGCAGCCTCTCAGTTCCTTTAAGAGGTGGATTTACGACCAAGCCGGTCTTCTCTCATCCGAAAGCTGCTTTCACTTTCTCTGCACACAATACAGCTGTAGAAACATAGAAGGAGCCATAACCTAAGAGAGTTTGTGTACTGGTCCAGTAAACGCTTCCGCTGCGCCATCAGCAACGGCTCGCTTTACAGAGCATTAATTAAGTCCAGTGCAGAGATTCTTGTTGCAGTACAAGCTTCAAAGTCTCAGCAGCAAAGAAATAACGACACAGGGAAGCCTGTCTTTCCAAAGACAGGTTTATTGCAGAAAGATAACAGAAACACCTTCGGAGCTTTCGGACATTTTTGCTTCACGCCCCACACCACGCAGAGAAAACTAACACTCTTTATATACTGAGCAACTTAACAACCTAACGAGCTTGACTACTTAAAGTTACATGACATTGCTAACTTGCCAGCGTCTTAGGTTTCACACCCTAACAAAAACAATAATCCTTTCTATATAAATTTCCCAATACATTCTGAAAGCATAATAAATCCTTAATTGTTGTCCACCTCCTTTTAGTTCCTTTATCACTCAAATGCTAGCACGGAATCAAAACTATTATTGTATTTTTGAACATATCTTGTATAACCATCCCATTTTTCTGCAAATTTTTGCTTTGAGATTCCTCTGAGTTTGCTAGTCAATTGAGCCGTCTCCACCAATTCCTGTAATTTGATTTGCCAATCTGTTATTTTTGGAGCCTCGTGATCTTTCCATCCCTTGGCCACAAGTATACGAGCTGCTGTGGTTGCATACAAGAATACCTCTCTTAGATTTTTTGGGATCTCTTTATCTAAAATACTTCATAGAAATGCCTCCGTTTTTTTCGTAAAAGTTATCCCCATCATCTTTTTTAATTCATCCTATATTCCCCCGCCCCCGCAAAAAAAATCTTAATCTTTTCACACGTCCACCACATGTGGCTCATGTCAACGTTATTTCCTCCGCATCTCCAACAAGCATTCGCCAATTTTTTTATACAATCTTGATCATCTGGAAGGAGTGAGGTACCACCTATGAGCCATTTTCATCATGTTCTCTCTTATATTATAGCTGGCTGTAAATTTCAAATTTACATTCCATCAGTTTCCCCCATCTTTTAGCATAATTGGACGGCCCACATCTTGGGCCCACTTTATCATTGAAGCCTTAACCTCCTCATCAATTACTTTGTAGTCTAAAAGAAGTCTATACATTTTTGCGATTATTTTGGTTTTACTATTCAGTAGTTCTCTTTCAAATCTTGAAGGCTCCTTTTCAAAACCTATCTGCTTATCCTGTCTGAACACTTCATTCACCTGGAAGTAATCTAGCCAACTAGAAAAGTGATCTTTTATTTTCTCATAACTTATCAATATTAGTTCACCCTCCTCCCTGTTACGATATTGAAGCAATGCAGCCGCGAGCTGCTGGTAGCTTGAAAACAAAACATAATGGGAATGTTGGGACTGTTCCGTGGGAAACAGAGGGACAGTCAATTCATAGTGCAGAGGGCACCGGAATTAGCTCAGAGTGTAATATGAGCTGGACAGGAAGTGTTTGTTCTCTCTCGACTGCAGGAGTATGAAGAGAGCAGTCATGTTTTCTGTAATGCTGCAAAGACAGAAATAAAGGCATGTAAATACGTTTCTGTCTATCTCTTTCCCCTGTCCGGGCGGGGCACGAAAGAGGGGGGTGTTCTTCTCACGCTGAGAAGGATCACCTATCGCGACCTCTGCCTGGATCTTGCCGGGAAAGCAGACAGGGAGGTCAACAGGAGACCAAGCCGGGTGCCTGGGAGAGTTGCCAGTTTCTCCTGATAAAGGCTTGATTCCTCACACTCCCCCCCCTTAATATTGTGTTATACGTTATCCAGTTCTCTTTGATGTTGTTGCTTTTTTTAGCAGCGATTGGTTCTAGTGGAGAGTTGCATCTTGGGGTTTTCTGTTCCAAATATCTTTTGTATTTTCCCCATAACTTATATATAGCATTTCTTATTATATGATTTGAAAAACTCCTATGCGTCTTTATTTTCCCAAAACGGGTGTCATGACCTTCTAGATCTAAAATATCCCAATTTTTTAATAAATACCAATCTTTCAACCAGAGAAGACATGAGGCTTCGTAATATAGCTTCAAATCCGGTAACCCGTAGCCACCTCTTTCTACAGTATCTATTAATATCTTATGCTTTACTCTTGGTCTTTTACCCTTCCACAAAAATTTAGAAATTTCTTTTTGCCACTTGTTGATACTGCTGGTCTTTCCTGTAATTGGAATCGTTTGGAATAGAAAGAGTAGCTTCGGTAAAACTATCATTTTAATTACCGAAATACGGCCCAGGAATGATAAATTTAACCTTGTCCATGTCTCCAACTGTCTTTTGATATCTTTCCAACAATTGGGATACTGCCAGGGAGACAAAGTCCATCATGGCCCCAAGCCGTCTGCCGGACGATCCATCGATCTCCCGTAAGCACGCAGTATCAGCAATTAACGACATGAGTTTCTAGAAAATATCTTGCCACATTCTAGAGCTCATGCACACTCTATCAGCAGATAATGCACAGCAAAAGTCGCACTCAGGAGAGCATTATTTACAAGTTTTATTCAGAGTTGATCAGAACAAAGAAAGACATGACTGCCTGCGTCAGTGTCTCCAGACACAGAGAGTGAGAAAACGAAAGCAAAAGACACAACAGAAACATCCTGTGAAAACAGGAAATACGCAGGCTGTGACACAAACATCCTGCTGCCTTTTAAGGTGGAACGGAAATATCCTAACAATCTTCATATAAGTTAATATTCTTTGGTGTTATTCATAATCCTAAATACTTGATTTTGGGGTAGATTTTAATGTGTATTATTTGTTCTAATTCCGCTTTTTCATCTGGCGACATATTTTTAACTAATAGTTTTGGCTTGTTTAAATTCAATTTGGACCCCGCAACTTTACCGTAGCCATATATTATTTCCAACGCCTTTCTTAAACTCTGTTTTGGTTGTTCCGCAGTTATAATTAAATCGTCAGCAAATGCCCTCATTTTGTAACTTCTATTTCCCAGCATAATCCCTTTTATTTCTTTTTCTTCCCTAATTTGTTTACATAAAACTTCCAATGTTAATATGAAAATTAAGGGGGATAGTGGGCGACCTTGTCTGACCCCTTTACTGATTTCACACTCCTGTGATAAATTTCCATTGATTATGATTTTAGCCTTTTGTTTTGATTATATTGCTTCAATCCCTTTTATATACTGTATACCAAAATCCATATGGTGTAACCTTTCATAAATTTCCAGGATTCCCTGTCGAAAGCTTTTTCTGCATCTATAGCCATTAAGACTGCCTTCTTTTCTATTCTTAAGTCTAAATACGCTAATAAGTTTATAATGTTTCTAGTGTTGCTATAAATGTGCCTCCCGGGCAAAAAGCCAGCTTGGTCATTGTGTATCATCATCTGGAAGCCTTTTTTTGATCTTTCGGCTAAAATATTTGCACATAATTTATAATCGTTATTTAGAAGTGCGATAGGCCTATAGTTGTTAATACGTAGATTGTCCGTTCCCTGTTTTGGAATTAATGCAATAAGGCTGTCTTTCCAAGAATCCGGCATGGTTCCGTCTTTTAAGATGTTGTTCATGATACTTCTTAATGGGTCAGACAGTAAGTCCTCCATTTTTTTATAATATATTGCTGGTAGGCCGTCTGGCCCTGGTGGCTTTCCTATCTTTGCTTCCTTAATTGCTCTTTGCATTTCGTACGATGTAATAGGGGCATTCAACAGTTCTTTTTGTTCTTTAGTAAGTTTCGGAAGACAGTTCTGTTCTAAATGTTCTTTAACTTCTTCTGTTGTTTCATTTCCTTCCTTATAGATTTCTCTAAAGAATTCGAGAAATTGTTTCTCTATTTCTTTAGGGTTGTTTATTATTTTGCCTTTGCACTTAACTCTATTTATAAGCCTTTCTGCCTCTCTCTTCTTTAATTGCCATGCTAATAACCAGGCTCAGGTTCTGTTTCAGGCTGTGTCTCTGTTTCAGGCTCTGGCGCTGTATCAAACACTGTTGAAGACTCAGGCTGTGGCACTATGGCTGTAGCTGTGGCTCTGGTTCTGTTTCAGGCTCTGGCACTGTATCAAGCACTGTTTCAGGCTCAGGCTTCTGCTCTTTATTAGGCTTTGTCTCAGTCTTTGGCTCTAGCAGTTATTCTAGCTCTATTTCAGGCTCGGCCTGTGTCTCAGCCTTTGTCTCTGTTTCACGCTGTTTCTCTGTTTCAGGCTCCGACGCTGTTTCAAGCCCTGTATCTGCCTCTGCCTCTGTTTCAGGCTCTGGCACTCTATCAAGCACTGTTTCTGGCTCTGGCTCTCTTTCAGGCTCTGGTTCTGAATTAGGGTTTTGTTCTGGCTCTGGCTGTGTCTCTGGATCTGGCTGTGTCTCTGCTTCAGGCTCCTATGCTGTATCAAGCACTGTATCAGGCTCTGCCTCTCCCTCTGCCCCTGGCTACGTTTAAGCGTCAGGCTCAGTTTCAGACAGTGTCTCTGTTTCAGGATCCAGCACTCAGGATCCAGCTGTGGCTGTGGATCTCGGCTGTGGCTCTAGGCTCCGTCTGTGGCTCTGTCTGTGGCTCTGTCTGTGGCTCTGGCTCTCTTTCAGGGTCTGGATCTGAATGAAGATCTGGTTCTGACTCTGATTCAGGGTCTCATGATGGCTCTGCCTCTGACCCAGCTATGTTTCAGGGTCTGGCTCTCTTTCTGGCTCTGGTTCTGAATTAGGGTTTTGTTCTGGCTCCGGCTGTGTCTCTGGCTCTGGCTCCAGCTCCAGCTCCAGCTCCAGCTCCGGCACTGTATCAAGTACTGTTATAGACTCAGGCTGTGGCTCTAGGCTGTGGCTGCAGCTATGTTTTGCGCTCCGGCCCTGTATTAAGCCCTATTTCTGGCTCTGGCTCTGGCTTTCTTTCAGCTCTGGCTCTGGCTGTGATTCATGGTCTCACTCTGACTCTGATTCAGGGTCTCGCTCTGGCTCTGGCACTCTATCAAGGACTGTTTCAGACTCAGGCTGTGGCTGTGGCTCTGCCTCTGTTTCAGGCTCAGGCTCTGTTTGAGGCTGTGTCTCTGTTTCAGGCTCCAGCACTGTATCAAGTACTGTTGCAGACTCAGGCTGTGGCTCTAGGCTGTGGCTGTGGCTGTTGCTCTGGTTCGGGCTGTGGCTCTTTTTCAGGCTCTGGTTCTGAATGAGGGCTTGGGGCGGGGATTATTTTAAGTTTAGCATAATTGTTTCTTGCTTTGTTTTTCTTTTACTTTTTTTTAGGTTATTGTATAGTTTGTATTTTGCTTTTTAAGGGGAAAGGGTCAGGGCTGCCTGGGAGGGGGCATCAGCCAACAGAATGGCTGGGGCAGGTTCCCTACGGGGGGATGTATTGGAACACCCAATCTCTGTTATCGCGGGTGGGAGGAGCAGTTGCGCTAAGACCAGACCACGTCTTTACTGAAGATCTGGTTCTGACTCTGATTCTGATTCTCTGATTCTGGCTTGTTGGGTGTAGTGAAGGGTTAACCTTCTGTGCCTCAAGCCTTAGAGGAGGCGCTTACAAGGGAAGTAAGCCAGGACGTGACGAAAGCAGCTTGGAATGCTGTGAGCTGAGTGGGAACCGAAAGCAGTTCAGCCGCTGCACTGAGAGAGAAGGACGCAGAGAAAATGCAGCTTGAATCTGATGGTCTTTATGAATTGTAAACACACTATATTTGAGCAAATAAAGGGATAGTAGGACAGAAGAAACGTGTGGGACTTGTTTACTGCTCTCTCGACACACCCCACTGTGTACTTCTGCTAATTGCTTTACGATCTACAGAGGCTCCCAGGGGAAGCGTGGCTGGGCGCCGAACAATAAATCAATAAATCTACCAAACATGGTTATGGGTGAACGTGAAGTGTGTGAGAAAGGGCTTGGAAGACTTTAAAAGGACTGAACGTCAGCTTGATCGACTGCCAAGGCTTCAAAGAGAGCAGAGGGCAGATCGGAGGAGGCTGACGGAGTGGGAGCTGGGAGCCACGTCGTCCGGAGTGCCCGGTTTGGCTGCAGAGTGAGTACTTTTGCAAGAGGCCAACAGAAGGGAAGGGAAGCAATGGCTCAGCCCCGTGCACATGGCTTTGAGTTTAAACTGCCATGTCAGAAACTGACTAGCCAAAATTGGCTGCAGTGGGGCTTTCAAGTGGAGCTTTTGCTGGTGGGGGAGCAGCTTTGGGACGTAGTGCAGCCTCCACAGAATGCAGCTGTTAAAGCAGAGGCTAAGAGGGCTGCAGAGCAAACTGAAGTTGAGAAGTGTGTGCTTGCTTTTTTGGCAGAAAATGTGGATGCTCAGCTGGTGCCAGTTGTCCTGGGTGCAAAAAGGCCAGAGGCCGCTTGGCTAGCACTCCGAGAAGCTTGTGGAGCTGGGGTGGGAAGCAAGGCCCGAGAAGTGGCTGCATCCGAAAGGGAGAGGCAAGATGGCGCCGGCCACATTCTTGAGAGCCGATACACAGCTGGGAGGAGCTGGGAGCCCCCACAGGGGGGCGAAGGGACTGTTGCTGTTGCTGGCAATGCTGCTGGTGCTTTTGCTGAGCCTGGGAGCTGTTTGGATGCTGCAACGTGTCTGTGTGAGGAGCCAGGAGAGAGGCCAAGTGTTGGGAGCCCTTTACCCACCAGAGGGGGTGCAGGAAAACGTCCTGGAGGCCGCGTGAGCAGTAGAGATAAGAGCTGTGGAGTTGTGTGGGAACGCCGAGACAAGTCCGGTCACCATGGCAACAGGCTTTTTCTTCTGTCCCTTCCTTAAGCATGAAGTCAAAGCTTTTGCGGTAACTGTTTGTTAAGTGTGCATGACCTACTAGTTGATGGTTTTCATGTCTCTTTTGCAGGTGACAAATGTGAATTTTCCAAAGATGGGAATCACATGTACACAGTGCAGTCTAAAGATAATTTGTTTGCTGTAAATGTGCCTTTTTCCACAGGAGAGGATGACACTGAAGATGCAAAGGGCCAATGTGTGAATGTGGCGCCTCACCATGGTTGTTCACATATTTGGCACCAACGCTTTGCCCATTTGAATTGGAGATATCTTCAGAAAGCACCAGAGCTGACACAAGGGTGCAAATTTAATGTTTGTGACAAATTTTTAGATTGCAATGCATGTAAACAGGCAAAATTTGTGACATGCTCATATCCAAAGTCAGAGAGGCAGACCACACAACCCTTTGAATTAATTCATTCAGATTTGTGTGGACCCATGTCAGTTGAGTCACTGGGAGGATCAAAGTATTCTCTGCTTTTGATTGATGATTTTTCGAGGTCTGCTTGGACCTTCTCTCTGAAAACGAAAGGGGAGGCAGCTAAAATGATCAGGGATTGGATCACCGCAGTTGAGGTAACCTTTTCCACCAAAGTTCGTGGTTTTCAAAGTGACGGAGGTTCTGAATTCACTGGTTCTGCTTTACAGGATTTCTTTAGGGAGAAGGGGATTAGCCACCGTTTGACCGCTCCTTACTCTCCGCAACAGAATGGGGTCGCAGAGAGAAGGAACAGGACGGTGGAGGAAGCTGTGTCTGCGATCCTGTGGGACGCAGGGCTACCCCAGAAATATTGGTCTGAGGCCTGGCGCTACGTTGTTCATACGCAGAATAGAGTGTACAACTCTAGTGTAGTAAATACGCCGTATTTCTTACTGCATGGAAAGAAGCCCAAGGTACACTACCTCCTGTCAGGATTCCAGCTGGGGTCAGAGGTGAACTGGCCTCACTCCAGGCATTCGGCTGGAATCCTTGTTGACCTTCCGTCTGCGTCTCCCGGCAGGCAAGGTCGTAAATCGGCGATCCTCCTCAAACATGAGGAGAACACACCATCCTCCTTCTCTCCCTCCCTGCACTCCCCCCCCCCGGGGGGGGGAGAAAGACAGACAGGAGTCCTTTTTACATGTTTTATTCCTGTCATTCAGCAGTACAGAGAAAACGTGTCTGTACCCTCCAGACTCCAGCAGTAGAGTCTCCGCTCCACCCCTGCACTTCCAGTACAGGTCAGATGACACTCTGAGCTAACATCCGGTGCTCAGTACGGAGAATGGACTGCCCCCTTTCTCCACTAGTACAGTTGCAGACATCAACATCCTGTTTTGCTTTCCAGCCACCTGCAGCTGGCTTTTGCATTGCTGCTTTTTCCTGACAACCTCCCCCAAAAGCATCAATGGGCAAAACATGATCCAGAGAAAAGAACAAACAGTTGTTATACATATAACAGTCCCCTGTTGTTTCAGTTCCACCCTTGGAACTCCCCACCACTGGTTCCACCAGTGTACCTCTCTGGTTGTCTGGCTTCCAAGGAATGAGTGCTTCTGCATTACCTTGGCTGGCAGCCCTCTGTCGTGTCTTTGTCTCTGACTTAGACAATGCTTCAACCTGTTTTGAGTTGTTAACAATAGCAACACATGCAACAGCTAAGTTAGCAAACTCTTTTGAGTACCTCTTTGGTGGTACACCCTTTGTAACTCTCTCAGACCTGCGTATGAGGTGCTGATCCTCTCTGCTCACTGGTTCAACCTCTGGACTTTGTTGAGAACCAGTACCAATGGCAAACAGTGGTTCATCCTTCACCTGTGAAGGTCTATCCATTGTGTGAGATTTCCTCTCAATGACTGTTACAACTGAGCTCTCTGAGCTATCACTGTCATCATCAGTACCACTGTAATCTGTGAAATCATCATCATCTGAATTGTCCTCTGTGGGAAATGTGTGTACTACTACCCGCTCCTGTTCAGGAGCACTCTCCAGAAACTTTGTGAGAATCACCTGACCAGATTCAGACAAAATTACTCTATAGAGACCCTTTTCATATCCCACAAAAATGCCTCTGGCATTCTTTACTCCACCTGGAGCTTCTGTTCTCACATGAGACCCGAAAACCTTAAAATAGGCAACAGAAGGTTTTCCATGGAACAGCTTCTCAAAAGGAGAACTTCCCAACTCTCTTGAGACTCTTCTCACCCACACGTGAACATAGGACAATAGCGACTCCGCCCAATATTCATGTGGCAAATGTGAACTCAGCAATTGCGCATGCATCCCCTTTTGCAATTCTTTGTTCACCCTCACACAGACCCCCCTGTTCCACGCTTCGGCTGAAACAGCAACTTTGTGGTCTATGCCTTTTCCATCCAGGAACATCTGAAACTTCTGTAACAGAAAAATTGGCTTCTCATCTGTGAAGAGACAGTCAATGTTAGCATCATGCATATTCTTAACCTTGTCACAAAACTCCTGAAACCTTTCTAAGGTTTCTTGTGGTTTTTCCATCATAAAAACCCAAGAATAATTAGTAAAACAATCCACACACACAAGGTAAAATCTTGCACCGCCTCTAGATGGCTCTAGAGGACCAATCACATCAGCATACACCCGCTGAAATGCTCTGTCGACCTTCTTGGTCACCTTCCTGGTGCTCACACCTGCAAGAGAGACTGCGTTAGAATCAAGAACTGGTTGGATTGTTGAAGAAGAACGACGTACTTTTCAGGTGGGAATTCCCGCAAGGCCTATCCTTTAAATTTAAAGGTAGGAAAGTAAGGATAAGATCAACAGAAGACCGAGATCAATTTCTGAATCACTATAGGGAAGACCTTCTGAAAGGAACAGTTGGAGAGGAACTAACATCAGAAACGAAAGACGCAACAGACATCTTAAATTTGACGTTTGGATTGAAATCACCGACAGAAGAAGAACAACTACTCGGAGCGACAGGAGGCAAATAGCTTCAGGATGGCCCTGCAACTTCTAAGCTGGAATTGTAACGGACTTAACCTTCCGCGAAAGAGAAAAAATGTATTTCACCTATTGAAAAAAGAACAGTTGGACTTAATTTGTTTACAGGAAACTCATATAACAAGATTGCATAGGAAACTACTCGTCAATAAGAGACTAGGTCAAGAATTCATCTCATCGGACAAAGTTAAGAAAAGAGGAGTGGTAATCTATGCAAAGGAAAAGCTTTCCCCGAAGTTTATTTTTAAAGATGATCAAGGAAGATATTTGGCAATTGAAGTGCAAGTTCAAGGTGAAAAATTTTTGATACTAGGGATCTACGCACCCAATGAAGGGAAGTCAGAATTCTTTAAGAAGTTGCATGAGACATTATTGGACTATTTGGACTACAATGTAATTATGATGGGAGACATGAATGGAGTGGTATCTACTAATATGGACAAAGCACAAAGACAGGTGATCTCCAGAGATGGGAGATTACCAAAGACTTTTTTTGAAATGACTGAAAATATGGACTTGATTGACATTTGGAGAACAAGGAACCCTCTCGAGAGAGAGGGAACCTTCTTCTCTGAAGCAATGATGACCTGGACCAGAATCGACCAAATCTGGATTACTAGTGGGTTGGCTCCAAAGATTAAGAAAGTGGAAATCTGCCCAAAGACTTGCTCCGACCATAACGCCGTGAAGATGGAAATGAAATTTACAACAACTGGTCAATTCAGATGGAGGATGAATGACACCCTGTTTCGAGACGAGGAGATCCACAGAAAGGCCCAAAAAACCTTAAAGGACTATTTTGAAATAAATTTAAAAACTGATGTAGAAAAAAGAGTGATCTGGGACGCAAGCAAAGCAGTGATGCGAGGATTTTTAATTCAACAAAATTCAGTAAAAAAGAGAAAGCAAAATGAGAAGAAGGATAAGATTTTGGAAAGGATTAAAGAAGGAGAGAAGAAATTGAGATCAAAACCAAAGTCCCAGGAGATTTTGAGAGAGATTAAGCTATACCAGACACAATATATGGAACTGATGAATCAAGAGATTGAATGGAAGATAAAGCAAATGAGACAAAAGACATTTGAATCTGCTGACAAATGCGGTAAACTTCTGGCTTGGCAATTGAAGAAAAGACAGAAATTAAACACAGTCACAAGCCTAGAAGTGGATGGAAAGAGTATATATAAACCCAATGAGATTAGAAATTGTTTCGTGAGTTATTTTAAAAAATTATATGCACAAGGACCGCAGAAGGAGGAAGACATAGATAAATTCCTCAAAAAATATGGATTACAAAAAATCTCTCATCAAAGCAAAGTGGATCTAAATCAGAGAATAACAGAACAAGAGATAGAGGGTGCCATTCAAAACATGCAACTGGGCAAATCTCCAGGACCAGATGGATTGACTTCCAGATATTATAAAGCATTGAAGGAGTGGTTGGTGCAACCGTTAAAGGAAGTCTGTAATGAGATCTTAGAGGGGAAAAGGGCGCCAGAATCGTGGAAAGAAGCGTATATCACACTCATACCAAAAACAGAGACTGAAAAGACTCAACTTAAGAACTATCGCCCAATATCATTACTTAATGTGGATTACAAAATTTTTGCAGACATTTTGGCAAAAAGATTGAAAAGAGTGTTGATGGAGAAGATTCATAGGGACCAAGCAGGCTTTCTCCCAAAAAGGCATTTATCAGACAACGTGAGGAATATAATAGACATCTTGGAACTATTAGAGGTGAATATAAATACTAAAGCAGTTCTGATCTTTGTGGACGCAGAGAAAGCCTTTGACAACATCTCTTGGAGTTTTATGAAAAAGAATCTTCATGGGATGGGGGTAGGCCAAGGATTTGAGAATGGTATGGGTGCCATATACTCTGAACAAAAAGCAAAGCTGATTGTAAATAATGTGATAACTGAAGAACTTAATATAGAAAAAGGAACACGACAGGGGTGCCCTATTTCCCCATTACTTTTTATTTCTGTCCTGGAGGTGTTGCTAAATATGATTAGAGACGACCAGCAGGTAAAAGGGGTACAGGTCGGAGCTAAACATTATAAGCTAAAGGCTTTTGCAGATGACTTAGTATTAACCTTACAAGAGCCAGACACTAGTACAAAAAGGGTGTTGGAATTAATTGAAGAATTTGGTCAAGTGGCCGGATTTAAACTGAATAAACAAAAGACTAAAGTTTTGGAAAAAAAATTAACAGTCATGGAGAGGGAGAAGTTCCAGAATGAAACAGGTTTGGCAGTGGTTAAGAAGGTGAAATACCTAGGGGTTCATTTGACATCTAAGAATTTGAACTTGTACAAAGATAACTATGAGAAATGTTGGTCAGAAATTAAAAAAGATCTAGAAATATGGTCAAATCTGAAATTGTCATTGTTAGGCCGAATTGCAGTTATTAAGATGAATGTATTGCCTAGAATGTTATTTTTGTTTCAAACTTTGCAAATTCTTGACAAGATGGACTGTTTCAAGAGGTGGCAGAAGGACATTTCGAAATTTGTCTGGCAGGGCAAAAAGCCCAGAATTAAATTTAAAATACTAACGGATGCAAAGGAAAGAGGGGGATTTGCCCTGCCGGACTTAAAATTGTACTATGAATCAGCAGCGTTTTGCTGGTTGAAAGAGTGGATGCTCCTCGAGAATACAGATATCTTGGATTTAGAAGGTTTTAATAATACATTTGGTTGGCATGCATATCTATGGTATGACAAAATTAAGGTGCACAAGGCCTTTAAAAATCATATTGTTAGAAAAGCATTATATAATGTTTGGATAAGATATAAAGACCTGTTGGAAAACAAAACCCCTAGATGGTTGTCACCCTTGGAGGCTAAAGCGTTGAAAAAACTTAATATGGAAGCCGAATGGCCAAAGTATTGGGAAATTTTGGAACAAGATGGAGAAAAGTTGAAGTTACAGAGTAATGAGAAATTGAAACCCAAAGTACTAGACTGGCTCCATTATTATCAAATAATGGAGGTTTATAAACAAGACAGGAAAATTGGCTTCCAGGTGGAAAAATCAAAATTAGAAACTGAATTGTTACAACCCAATACTAAGAACTTGTCAAGAATGTATAACTTGCTGCTGAAATGGAACACACAAGATGAAATAGTCAAATCAGCTATGATTAAGTGGGCACAGGACATTGGTCATAATATTATGTTTGCTGACTGGGAATGGTTGTGGAACACCGGTATAAAATTTACGGCATGTAATGCCTTAAAGGAAAATATTATGAAAATGATCTATAGGTGGTACATGACCCCAATCAAGCTAGCAAAAATTTACCATTTGCCTGACAATAAGTGTTGGAAATGTAAAGAAACTGAAGGTACTTTTTATCATCTTTGGTGGACGTGCCCGAAGATTAAGGCTTTCTGGGAAATGATATATAATGAATTGAAAAAGGTACTTAAATGTACCTTCCCTAAGAAACCAGAGGCCTTTCTCTTGGGCATTGCCTGCCAATTGGTGTCAAAGAAAGATAGAACATTCTTTATGTATGCTACAACAGCAGCAAGAATACTCATCGCAAAGTATTGGAAGACACAAGACCTACCCACACTGGAAGAATGGCAGATGAAGGTGATAGACTATATGACATTGGCTGAAATGACTGGCAGAATCCGTGATCAGGGGAAAGAGACGGCGGAAGAAGATTGGACGAAATTCAAAATCTATCTTAAGAAATATTATAAAATTGATGAATGTTAAAATGTTGAGGTTCATTAGAATGATAAGGAGATTACAGCGATAAAAGATTAAGTTAAAGAAAAGAATAATGAAGGAATATATTTGTCAAGATTAAATTTAGGATTTGCTGAAACAATTTTGGAACTTTGGATGCAGAAAGGGGAGGTTTGGGGGAGTCCGAGAAGTGAGGTTTACGAAAAAAAAGGATATGAAATTATACATGTTTGTTTGTGTTATATATTTGTTTGTATTGTCTATAAAAAAATGTAAAACTAATAAAAAAATTTATAAAAAACAACAACAAAATAATAAACAACCCTAAAGAAACAGAGAAACGATTTCTCGAATTCTTTAGGAAGGAAATGAAACAACAGAAGAAGTTAAAGAACATTTAGAACAGAACTGTCTTCCGAAACTTACTAAAGAACAAAAAGAACTGTTGAATGCCCCTATTACATCGTACAAAATGCAAAGAGCAATTAAGGAACCAAAGATAGGAAAGCCACCAGGGCCAGACGGCCTACCGGCAATATATTATAAAAAAAAAATGGAGGACTTACTGTCTGACCCATTAAGAAGTATCATGAACAACATCTTAAAAGACGGAAGCATGCCGGATTCTTGTTAAGACAGCCTTATTGCATTAATTCCAAAACAGGGAACGGACAATCTACTTATTAACAACTATAGGCCTATCGCACTTCTAAATAACGATTATAAATTATATGCAAATATTTTAGCCGAAATATCAAAAAAAGGCTTCCAGATGATGATACACAATGACCAAGCTGGATTTTTGCCAGGGAGGCACATTTATAACAACACTAGAAACATTATAAACTTATTAGCGTATTTAGACTTAAGAATAGAAAAGAAGGCAGTCTTAATGGCTATAGTCAAAATAAAAAAAATTCCTTCCAGTAGCACCTTAAAGACCAACTAAGTTAGTTCTTGGTATGAGCTTTCGTGTGCATGCACACTTCTTCAGATACACTGAAACAGAAGTTGCCAGATCCTTCTATATAGTGAGAAGGTGGGGAGGGGTGTTACTCAGAAGGGTGGTGGGAATGGGAGATAGGCAGATAGCTGGGAGAGCCTGTTGACGACTCTTAACGACTGTAATAGGTCTTACAGGAAAAGGCAAGGGGTGAGGAGGTGAGAAATGGTTTAGTCATGTATAGTGAGATAAGAATCCAATGTCTTTGTTAAGCCCAGGTTTTTCCATGGTTTTAAGTTTGGTAATGAGTTGTAATTCAGCAGCTTCTCTTTCCAGTCTGTTTCTGAAATTCCTTTGTAGTAAAACAGCTACTTTGAGATCTTGTATAGAATGTCCTGGGAGATTGAAGTGTTCTCCTACTGGTTTCTCTGTTTTGTGATTCTTGATGTCAGATTTATGTCCGTTTATTCTTTGGCGTAAGGTTTGGCCTGTTTGTCCAATATAGAGAGAACTTGCTGCAAGACAGACCCAAAAAAGAAAATAACAGAACACCTCTAGTCATCACATACAGCTCCCAAGTTAAAACAGTACAACGCATCATCAGAGATCTACAACCTCTCCTGGACAATGACAGTTCTCTTTCTCAAGCTCTGGGAGGAAGACCTTTCATTGCCTACAGACAGCCACCCAATCTTAAACAACTCCTAACCCACAATAATACTACAACCAGACTTAACACAGACACTGGCACCAGAGCCTGCAATAAACCCAGATGCCAACTTTGCTGCCACATACACCCGGACAACACCATTACTGGCCCCAACAACATCACACATACCATCTCGGGACTATTTAATTGCTCATCGTCTAACATTGTGTATGCCATCAAATGCCAACAGTGTCCTTCAGCTCTCTATATTGGACAAACAGGCCAAACCTTACGGGAGAAGCCTGTGGACGTGGGATTCGGCTGGCACCTTTAGCGCCTCCCCTACTCGCGGGGAAACACGGTTTCGGGGATCCGGAGCGACGTGGGGTGAGCGGCGCGGTGCTTCGAATCGACTGCTCTTTTCACGGAGTGAAGCAGCATTGCTGTTGCCGGAGTGCGCTGACTTTTTCCTGTGGACAATTGGACTTTAAACAACTACCCGTGAGTAGAACGGAAAATTGGATTATGAAACATCTTAATTTGGCACCGAAGCGGGAAGGTCTAAACAGGAAGTCCGCCTTCCGCTTTTGTAAATAGATTGAAGCAAAGAAATTGCAAGCTAAAGTCTGGAAAATCGTTTGTAAAGGACTAAATTTCCATCTGTTAAAACTACCAAACCCCCCTTGGAAGCAGGAGAAGAGGGGGGAAATCTTAGACTGTTTAAACCTGCAGGAGAGAGAGTAAAGGAAGATAAATTTCCACCGTCTTGAACCAGGGAACGGGGTGTCAGAGACAGACGCTTTGGGGAAGTTCATTGACTGTGAAGAAAACGTTTTTTGACAGATAGTTAAAAAAGAGAAACATATTGATTCCAATGTTTCCTTTTGCACTTAAAAGGAACAAAATATCTGAAAAATGAAAGGAATTTTGTTGCTGGATCTGCTTTTAAAAAGTCGGATGCAAACAGAAATTGTTTCCTCTAGAGGGAGCTTGTGAAACTGTTGCTGGAATCAATCTGGGGAATTCTACAGCTGCGGAGATTAAAGATTGTGAGAACCAGACATTTGACCTTGAATAAGAATGTGCCCAGAAGAAGTTTTAGTGCTTGCTTTTTGCAAGACAAGTGCTTTACTGGAACAGCTACGTGAGAAGATGGATTTGATGACTGTTGCAGTTAGCAATTTTGGACAAACAGTGAATACCTATATAGAAACCAAGCAGGAACCAATCCAGGAATTTGCTTTGACAGGGCAAGTTGTGCAGGAGACAAAGGAGGAGGTTGTTGCTGAACCTCAAGTAATAGAAATGGAGCAAGTTGTGCAGAAGACAAAGGAGGAGGTTGTGGCTGAACCTCAAGTAACAGAAATGGAGAGAGTCACAGCCTTGCAGGAACATAAGTTGTTGTCTCTGACGACTGAACCTGGAGAAAGTCAGATTTGAAGAGATGGAGTACAGTTTGGTTTGGAGATGGGAAGCTGGATAGATCCACCTATGCAGGGATGTTTTGACTTTTGGGATCTGGTTTTGGGCCAGGGGGAGTTTGGAGTTGTGGGGGCCCTTAACCTTGGAGGGACTTTGAAATATGCCTTCAAATATCTTTTGGATTTCAGTGCTGACTATGGAGAATGGGCTGACCTGTCGAGAAGGGATAAAGATACTGTCAAGTTGGAGTTTCCCCTAGATCTACCCCTCAGTGAGAAAGGAAGGAAATTAAGAATAAGATCAGCAGAAGACAAAGTAAAGTGCAGGTATAAATATTAAGAAGACCTGCAGAAGGGACATGGAAAAGACTTAAGAGCCTCGGATAGAAGGTCACCAGGTTGATGGACTAGATGGAAGGGATAGAAAGGACTGACAAAACCCGAGACCAGGAAGAAGAGACGATGGATGAAGATTAGAAGAAAGTTTAAAAATGGGAGAAGAGTCGGTGGAAGAAGATTGGAAAAAATTTAAAGTATATTTACAAAAACATTGCAAAATTAATGAATGTTAGAAGGATGCTGGAATGAAGTTATATGGTTTTAGCAGAAATGTAATAAAGAATTAAGTAAAAGCTGATTGATAATGGGCCAAAATGAAAAATTTAAGGTTAGACCGTTAAGATAAATTATAGAACAAAAATTGAGATAGATGGAAAGAATTTGCTGAAACAATTAATTGAACTAGAATACAAAAAAGGGAGGTGCGAGGAGGTCAATGAAACAAGTAAATGAAAGGTAAAGATATGGAATATTGGATGTGTGTTTCAGTGTTATTGTTTCTTTTTGCTGTATTGTTGTATTGCTTTTCTATGTCTTTCTTTTTATGTATTGTAATGTATGCCCTGTTAAATTTTTTGTTGTTTTTTTCTTTTTTCTGTAATTTTTAAAACCTTAATAAATATCATTAAAAAACCAAATATAAATATATATAAAAAACATAGAGAACGGGATAAAGTATAACACAATATTAAGGGGGGAGGGGGAGGGTCAACTAATATTGAAAAGTTATGAGAAAATAAAAGTTCACTTTTCTAGTTGGCTAGATTACTTCCAGGTGAATGAAGTGTTCAGACAGGATAAGCAGATAGGTTTTGAAAAGGAGCCTTCAAGATTTGAAAGAGAACTACTGAATAGTAAAACCAAAATAATCGCAAAAATGTATAGACTTCTTTTAGACTACAAAGTAATGGATGAGGAGGTTAAGGCTTCAATGATAAAGTGGGCCCAAGATGTGGGCTGTCCAATTATGCTAAAAGATGGGGAAAACTGATGGAATGTAAATTAGAAATTTACAGCCAGCTATAATATAAGAGAGAACATGATGAAAATGGCTCATAGGTGGTATCTCACTCCTTCCAGATGATCAAGAATGTATAAAAAATTGGCGAATGCTTGTTGGAGATGTGGAGGAAATAACGGTGACATGAGCCACATGTGGTGGACGTGTGAAAAGATTAAGATTTTTTTTGGGGGGGGGGGAATATACGATGAATTAAAAAAGATGATGGGGACAACTTTTACGAAAAAAACAGAGGCATTTCTATGAAGTATTTTAGATAAAGAGATCCCAAAAAATCTAAGAGAGGTATTCTTGTATGCAACCGCAGCAGCTCGTATACTTGTGGCCAAGGGATGGAAAGATCACGAGGCTCCAAAAATAACAGATTGGCAAATCAAATTACAGGAATTGGTGGAGACGGCTCAATTGGCTAGCAAACTCAGAGGAATCTCAAAGCAAAAATATGCAGAAAAATGGGATGGCTATACAAGATACGTTCAAAAATACAATAATAGTTTTGACTCCGTGCTAGCATTTGAGTGATAAAGGAACTAAAAGGAGGTGGACAACAATTAAGGATTTATTATGTTTTCAGAATGTATTGGAAAATTTATATGGAAAAGATTATTGTTTTGTGTACATTCCATTGTAAGAATGGAAACAGAGCCAGAGCCACAGTCACAGCCTAAGTCTGAAACAGTCCTTGATAGAGTGCCAGAGCCAGTCCTTGATAGAGTGCCAGAGCCCTGAATCAGTGCCAGAACCAAGCCCTCATTCAGAACCAGAGCCTGAGAAAGAGCCAGAACCAGAGCAACAGCCACAGCCTGAGTCTGAAACAGCCCTTGATAGAGAGCCAGAATCAGAGAATCAGAATCAGAGTCAGAACCAGATCTTCGGTAAAGACGTGGTCTGGTCTTAGCGCAACTGCTCCTCCCACCCGCGATAATAGAGATTGGGTGTTCCAATACATCCACCCGTAGGGAACCTGCCCCAGCCATTCTGTTGGCTGAGAGCCCCTCCCAGGCAGCCCTGACCCTTTCCACTTAAAAAGCAAAATACAAACTATACAATAACAGGGGGTTATACAAACTATACCTTGGCAGGGGGTTGGACTCGATGGCCCTTGTGGTCTCTTCCAACTCTATGATTCTATGATTCTAATAACCTAAAAAAATAGTAAAAGAAAAACAAAGCAAGAAACAATTATGCTAAACTTAAAATAATCCCCGCCCCAACTAAACATTTGTCCCACCCCAGTAAGAAAATAACAACAAACCACCGTTTGAGGTGCAACAGAGACACAGCCAGAGACAGAGCGAGACCCTGAATCAGTGCCATAACCAAGCCCTTATTCAGAACCAGAGCCTGAAAAAGAGCCACAGGCCGAACAAGAGCAGCAGCCACAGACACAGCCACGAGCCGCAGCCTGCGTCTGCAACAGTACTTGATACAGTGCCGGAGCCTGAAACAGAGACACAGCCTCAAACAGAGCCTGAGCCTGAAACAGAGGCAGAGCCACAGCAACAGCCTGAGTCTGAAACAGTCCTTGATCGAGTGCCAGAGCCAGAGTGAGACCCTGAATCAGAGCCAGAGCCAGAGCCTCATTCAGAGCCAGAGCTGAAAGCCAGAGCCAGAGCCAGAGCCAGAGCCAGAGCCAGAGCCAGAGCCAGAGCCAGAGCCAGAGCCAGAGCCAGAGCCAGAGCCAGAAATAGGGCTGGAGCACAAAACATAGCTGCAGCCACAGTCTAGAGCCACAGCCTGAGTCTGCAACAGTACTTGATACAGTGCCGGAGCTGGAGCCAGAGCCAGAGCCAGAGACACAGCCAGAGCCAGAACAAAACCCTAATTCAGAACCAGAGCCTTAAAGAGAGCCAGATCCTGAAACATAGCTGTGTCAGAGGCAGAGGAAGAGCCATCATGAGACCCTGAATCAGAGTCAGAACCAGATCTTCATTCAGAACCAGACCCTGAAAGAGAGCCAGAGCCACAGACAGAGCCACAGACGGAGCCTAGAGCCTCCGCCTCAGCCTGAAACAGTGCTTGATACAGTGCCAGAGCCTGAAACAGAACCAGAGCCACAGCTACAGCCATAGTGCCACAGCCTGAGTCTGCAACAGTGTTTGATACAGTGCCGTAGCCTGAAACAGAGACACAGCCTGAAACAGAACCTGAGCCTGGTTATTAGCATGGCAATTAAAGAAGAGAGAGGCAGAAAGGCTTATAAATAGAGTTAAGTGCAAAGGCAAAATAATAAACAACCCTGAGGACTTCCGGTCGGCGCGGGAAGACATTCTGTTTAGCTTTGGAAACTTTCTTCCCCTAGAGGACATCCCCATCATCATGGGAGGGAATGCCGGATACAGTTCGCTCCCCGTGGCTCTGGCTCTGGCTCCAGCTCCGGCACTGTATCAAGTACTGTTGCAGACTCAGGCTGTGGCTCTAGACTGTGGCTGCAGCTATGTTTTGTGCTCCAGCCCTATTTCTGGCTCTGGCTCTGGCTCTGGCTCTGGCTCTGGCTCTGGCTCTGGCTCTGGCTCTGGCTCTGGCTCTGGCTCTGGCTCTGGCTCTGGCTCTGGCTCTGGCTCTGGCTTTCAGCTCTGGCTCTGAATGAGGCTCTGGCTCTGGCTCTGATTCAGGGTCTCACTCTGGCTCTGGCACTCGATCAAGGACTGTTTCAGACTCAGGCTGTTGCTGTGGCTCTGCCTCTGTTTCAGGCTCAGGCTCTGTTTGAGGCTGTGTCTCTGTTTCAGGCTCCGGCACTGTATCAAGTACTGTTGCAGACGCAGGCTGCGGCTCGTGGCTGTGTCTGTGGCTGCTGCTCTTGTTCGGCCTGTGGCTCTTTTTCAGGCTCTGGTTCTGAATAAGGGCTTGGTTATGGCACTGATTCAGGGTCTCGCTCTGTCTCTGGCTGTGTCTCTGTTGCACCTCAAACGGTGGTTTGTTGTTATTTTCTTACTGGGGTGGGACAAATGTTTAGTTGGGGCGGGGATTATTTTAAGTTTAGCATAATTGTTTCTTGCTTTGTTTTTCTTTTACTATTTTTTTAGGTTATTAGAATCATAGAATCATAGAGTTGGAAGAGACCACAAGGGCCATCGAGTCCAACCCCCTGCCAAGGTATAGTTTGTATAACCCCCTGTTATTGTATAGTTTGTATTTTGCTTTTTAAGTGGAAAGGGTCAGGGCTGCCTGGGAGGGGCTCTCAGCCAACAGAATGGCTGGGGCAGGTTCCCTACGGGTGGATGTATTGGAACACCCAATCTCTATTATCGCGGGTGGGAGGAGCAGTTGCGCTAAGACCAGACCACGTCTTTACCGAAGATCTGGTTCTGACTCTGATTCTGATTCTCTGATTCTGGCTCTCTATCAAGGGCTGTTTCAGACTCAGGCTGTGGCTGTTGCTCTGGTTCTGGCTCTTTCTCAGGCTCTGGTTCTGAATGAGGGCTTGGTTCTGGCACTGATTCAGGGCTCTGGCACTCTATCAAGGACTGGCTCTGGCACTCTATCAAGGACTGTTTCAGACTTAGGCTGTGACTGTGGCTCTGGCTCTGTTTCCATTCTTACAATGGAATGTACACAAAACAATAATCTTTTCCATATAAATTTTCCAATACATTCTGAAAACATAATAAATCCTTAATTGTTGTCCACCTCCTTTTAGTTCCTTTATCACTCAAATGCTAGCACGGAGTCAAAACTATTATTGTATTTTTGAACGTATCTTGTATAACCATCCCATTTTTCTGCATATTTTTGCTTTGAGATTCCTCTGAGTTTGCTAGCCAATTGAGCCGTCTCCACCAATTCCTGTAATTTGATTTGCCAATCTGTTATTTTTGGAGCCTCGTGATCTTTCCATCCCTTGGCCACAAGTATACGAGCTGCTGCGGTTGCATACAAGAATACCTCTCTTAGATTTTTTGGGATCTCTTTATCTAAAATACTTCATAGAAATGCCTCTGTTTTTTTCGTAAAAGTTGTCCCCATCATCTTTTTTAATTCATCGTATATTCCCCCCCCCCCAAAAAAAAATCTTAATCTTTTCACACGTCCACCACATGTGGCTCATGTCACCGTTATTTCCTCCACATCTCCAACAAGCATTCGCCAATTTTTTATACATTCTTGATCATCTGGAAGGAGTGAGATACCACCTATGAGCCATTTTCATCATGTTCTCTCTTATATTATAGCTGGCTGTAAATTTCTAATTTACATTCCATCAGTTTTCCCCATCTTTTAGCATAATTGGACAGCCCACATCTTGGGCCCACTTTATCATTGAAGCCTTAACCTCCTCATCCATTACTTTGTAGTCTAAAAGAAGTCTATACATTTTTGCGATTATTTTGGTTTTACTATTCAGTAGTTCTCTTTCAAATCTTGAAGGCTCCTTTTCAAAACCTATCTGCTTATCCTGTCTGAACACTTCATTCACCTGGAAGTAATCTAGCCAACTAGAAAAGTGAACTTTTATTTTCTCATAACTTTTCAATATTAGTTGACCCTCCCCCTCCCCCCTTAATATTGTGTTATACTTTATCCCGTTCTCTATGTTTTTTATATATATTTATATTTGGTTTTTTAATGATATTTATTAAGGTTTTAAAAATTACAGAAAAAAGAAAAAAACAACAAAAAATTTAACAGGGCATACATTACAATACATAAAAAGAAAGACATAGAAAAGCAATACAACAATACAGCAAAAAGAAACAATAACACTGAAACACACATCCAATATTCCATATCTTTACCTTTCATTTACTTGTTTCATTGACCTCCTCGCACCTCCCTTTTTTGTATTCTAGTTCAATTAATTGTTTCAGCAAATTCTTTCCATCTATCTCAATTTTTGTTCTATAATTTATCTTAACGGTCTAACCTTAAATTTTTCATTTTGGCCCATTATCAATCAGCTTTTACTTAATTCTTTATTACATTTCTGCTAAAACCATATAACTTCATTCCAGCATCCTTCTAACATTCATTAATTTTGCAATGTTTTTGTAAATATACTTTAAATTTTTTCCAATCTTCTTCCACCGACTCTTCTCCCATTTTTAAACTTTCTTCTAATCTTCATCCATCGTCTCTTCTTCCTGGTCTCGGGTTTTGTCAGTCCTTTCTATCCCTTCCATCTAGTCCATCAACCTGGTGACCTTCTATCCGAGGCTCTTAAGTCTTTTCCATGTCCCTTCTGCAGGTCTTCTTAATATTTATACCTGCACTTTACTTTGTCTTCTGCTGATCTTATTCTTAATTTCCTTCCTTTCTCACTGAGGGGTAGATCTCGGGGAAACTCCAACTTGACAGTATCTTTATCCCTTCTCGACAGGTCAGCCCATTCTCCATAGTCAGCACTGAAATCCAAAAGATATTTGAAGGCATATTTCAAAGTCCCTCCAAGGTTAAGGGCCCCCACAACTCCAAACTCCCCCTGGCCCAAAACCAGATCCCAAAAGTCAAAACATCCCTGCATAGGTGGATCTATCCAGCTTCCCATCTCCAAACCAAACTGTACTCCATCTCTTCAAATCTGACTTTCTCCAGGTTCAGTCGTCAGAGACAACAACTTATGTTCCTGCAAGGCTGTGACTCTCTCCATTTCTGTTACTTGAGGTTCAGCCACAACCTCCTCCTTTGTCTTCTGCACAACTTGCTCCATTTCTATTACTTGAGGTTCAGCAACAACCTCCTCCTTTGTCTCCTGCACAACTTGCCCTGTCAAAGCAAATTCCTGGATTGGTTCCTGCTTGGTTTCTATATAGGTATTCACTGTTTGTCCAAAATTGCTAACTGCAACAGTCATCAAATCCATCTTCTCATGTAGCTGTTCCAGTAAAACACTTGTCTTGCAAAAAGCAAGCACTAAAACTTCTTCTGGGCACATTCTTATTCAAGGTCAAATGTCTGGTTCTCACAATCTTTAATCTCCGCCGCTGTAGAATTCCCCAGATTGATTCCAGCAACAGTTTCACAAGCTCCCTCTAGAGGAAACAATTTCTGTTTGCATCCGACTTTTTAAAAGCAGATCCAGCAACAAAATTCCTTTCATTTTTCAGATATTTTGTTCCTTTTAAGTGCAAAAGGAAACATTGGAATCAATATTGTCAGAGCTGCCACCAGGTCCCAGCTCACACAGGACCACGCTAGCCAACGTTCACTTTATAAGAGTCTTTATTGAGTTACAAGTTTCATGTCCGAACTGCAGCGTGCAGCTCTACACCTTCCATTCTAGGTCGCCGAAGTCTCGTCTGACTCTCCGCCCCCTGCGCACCAGCTTAATACCCTAGCCTTGCTCCACCTCCTACGCCTCTCCCTGCGTCTCTGGGTCCCACTGCTCCTCCTAGTCTCCTCCCTCCTAGACTCCTCCGACGCTGAAGACCCCCCACTTCCTTCCTCCTCCTTTCGGCGGGCTTTGGGACCCGGCTCCCTCTCCGGGCTGCTTGCTGCGCCAGCTTCCTCTGCATTTGAACTTGGCGCGCGCGCCCAACTCCCTGCCTTCCTCTTAACCGTTGCCTCGCTCTCTGAGGAGGGCGTGACCACCCCTGACTCGTGCCCTCCCTCCTGCTGACAGCCTCCGGAACCCGATACCTGGCTACCTTCCTCCCTGCTGCTCTCAGTCTTGAGCGTGGGTCCCGACTTCCAGCTGCTGCCGCTCTCAGTTATGAGCGTGGGTCCCGACTTCCAGCTGCTGCTCTCTGAATCTCCTCTGTTCCCTTCCTCCTGGGGTGTCCCCCCGGATCCCCCCCTTGCTCTGCTCACTGGGGCTCCCTTTTGGGAGTCCTCTGACTCACTGCTTAGGCTTGGAGATCTCGGGTCGTCATCATCACTCATTCTCCCTTCGGATTCCTCCCCCTCGCTCTCTGTTTCCTTCCTTCTCTGCGTCTCTGCTCCTGAACCCCTGACATCCATCCCCCCCTCGAAGCCCCCCCTTCCCCCCTCCCCGCTTTCAGGTGTGGGTGCTGGGTGCTCCATCATCATGGGAGGGAATGCCGGATACAGTTCGCTCCCCGTGGTTGGCCGCCAACTGAAGACCTCCGATTCTTCCTCCTCGCGGTCGTCGACGTTGACCTGTTCCGCTTCCATCTCTGTACCGCCGTGCTCGAACCCAAGGTCCTCCCCGAACACGTCTGTGTCAGTCTCTGCGTCGGTCGCTCGACCTGGCATCTCCAGCCACTTCCGGCGCCATTGCTCCTCTGGTCGATCGTCCCACCAATACGAGGTGTCTGACGCCGAACCCGCCGGTGATCCTTCTGGGGAACGGGTGCTCAGTGCGGGTTCCCCGTCCGAGTCGAATCCATGGAACGTGCTGGAAGAAAGTGTGGGCGTGAACAGCCAGTCGTCGAAGAAGCTCGCTGGCATGGGTCTGTGTGGGAAAAGGGCATGAAACTCGTCCTTGAGCAGGGGTTCCTCCAAAGCGTAGTCTGGCACCCAGCTATTGGCGCTGGCCCGGGTGCCCTCTCTGGCTAGGAGGTATTCGACTCCCTCTTCCCCCCATCTGGAGTCCAAAATCTCCGTGACCTCGTTGATGGGGTCCTGCTGCGCCACCCCCCGCGTCTCCGTCCGCTCCCGGAACGGACTCGGTGCCGTCCCGGGCTCCTGGAATCTGTGAGGTGCCTTGTAGGGAGTGAGCACCGACCTGTGGAACACCGGATGCATTCTGGAACCCTCCGGCAGCGCCAGCCGGAAAGCTACCGGGTTGATCTGTGCTTCGACTTGGTACGGACCAATTTGCTTGTGCCCCAACTTCTTCTTGGCTAGTGACCTGGTCGGCACTGCGTGGGCTGCCAACCAGACCCAGTCTCCTACGTGGATCTCTTCGCCAACCCGCCTGTGCTTGTCAGCTTGCACCTTGTAGGCGTGCTTAGCTAGCTCCAGCTGCCGTCTGAGTTGATCGTGGACCGCCTGCAACTCTGACGCGAACGCGTCCGCCGTCTGTGGTTCTCCTTCCCCCACACTCTCCAGTCCCGGGAAGGTTCTGGGATTCCTCCCATTGTTGGCGAAGAACGGCGTCACCCCTGTGGACACGTGCTTCGTGTTGTTGTAAGCGAACTCGGCGAGCGGCAGGTAATCCACCCACGTCGCAGGCTGTTGATTGGCATAGCATCTCAGGTACTGCTGCATGATGGCATTGACCCTCTCTGCTTGCCCGTTGGTCTGCGGGTGTCTTGCCGATGCCAGATTGACCTTGACATGTAGAAAACCCATCAGCTTCTGCCAGAAATTCGAGATGAACTGGCGTCCGCGGTCGGACAGTATAGACCGCGGCAGACCATGCACTTTGAACACGTGATCTATGAACAGTTTGGCGGTTTGTTCCGCCGTGGCCACCTTCGCACACGGAATGAAATGTGCCATCTTGGTGAACAAGTCCACCACCACTAGTACAGCTGTCTTGCCCCTCGAGCTGGGTAAATCCGTGACAAAGTCTAGGGCCACCCTCTCCCACGGTTCAAACAGCGTTTGCAGCGGTTCTAACAGTCCCGCCGGCGGTCTGTGTACCGGCTTGGCCCTCTGGCAGGTGTCGCACCTCGCGACGTAGTCCGCGACCTCCCCTCTCAGCCTGGGCCACCAGAAGTCTCTCGCGACTAATTCCACCGTTTTTTCTGTGCCAAAGTGACCGGCCGTGGGTGCGTCGTGCAACTGTTGCAGTACCTTGGCTCGAAGTTCGTCTCCAGGCACATAGACGGCCCCTTTATGTAGGAGCAAGCCGTCCCGCACCTGGAACTCGTCTGTGTTAGCCGTGCCTCTGTGCACTTCTGCCATCTTCTCTTGCGCGAATGAGTCGTCCCGCAACGCACGCCGCACCGCATCCAGGTCTACCGTAGCTGAGGCACACGCCCACGCCGTCGGTGCGAAGATGTGCATGGCCGCCGCTGGCGTCACCTCTTCTAGGTATTGCGGTTTCCGGGACAGTGCATCCGCCATGATGTTGGTGTCTCCTGGGACGTACTCTATTCGGAAATCGAAGTCCGCAAAGAACTCTGCCCAACGTATCTGCCTCTGGTTCAGGAACTGCGCCGTGCGCCAGTGCTCCAGATTTTTGTGGTCCGTGCAAACCTGCACTGTATGCTTGGCGCCGATCAGGAAATGCCTCCACGCCTTGAACGCTGCATGAATGGCCAGCAACTCCCTGTCCCAGATGGTGTAGTTCTGCTCCGACTTGCTGAGCTTCCTGGAGTAGAACGCTCCCGGCCTCCAGACCCCCTGCGGGTCTCGCTGCAGCAGGACGGCTCCCACGGCTCTGTCTGACGCATCTGTCTCTACCCTCAACGGTTTACTGGGGTCGATATGCAGCAGTTGCTTTTCCGACGCGAAGAGACGCTTGAGCGCTTGAAAGGACTGCTCCGCCTGCTCCGTCCAGATGAATTTCTTTTTCTTGGAGCTGAGCGTGTCCGTAATGGCCGCCGTCTGCATCGCGAACCCCTTGATAAATTTGCGATAGAAGTTGGCAAAGCCGACAAACCGCTGTACCTCCTTCCGGTTTCGCGGGCTCTTCCAATCCAACACCGCGCGAACCTTGGTGCTGTCCATGGCTAGTCCCTTGTCCGACAACTTGTATCCCAGGAAATCCACCTCCGTCGTGTCGAACTGGCACTTCTCTAGCTTGGCGTACAGTCTATGTTGTTGCAACCTCCTCAGCACCTCCCTCACGTCTTGGTCGTGAGCTTGCTGCGATTCAGAGAATATCAGGATGTCATCCAGGAAGCAGACGCACTTCTTGTAGAGGAGCCCCGCCAATACGTGATGCATGAAAGCTTGAAAACAGTGAGAGCCATTTTGTAATCCAAAGGGCATAACTCTGTACTCGTAGGTGCCCAGGGGCGTGAACATGGCCGTTTTCCACTCATCGCCCTCCCGTATGCGGATGAGATTGTACGCCCCTCGTAGGTCCAACTTGGTGAACACGCGTCCCTTGCGCACCGTCGCGAGGAGGTCGTCAATCCTGGGCATGGGGTAATCAGACGGCTTGGTCATCTGGTTCAAGAGGCGGTAGTCCACAACGAGTCTTTTTTGGGGCGTGTCTTTCTTTTTCACGAAGAAAACGGGACTGCCCCCCACTGCCTTGGACTCTCTGATGAAGCCACGCTCCAGATTATGATCAATGAACTGTTTGAGTTCCTGCATTTCGTCCTCAGACATGGAGTATAGCCTCCCCTTAGGCAGCGTCGCCCCTGGCAGGAGGTCAATCTTGCAGTCATATGGCCGGTGAGGGGGTAGCTTGTCCGCCTCCTTCTCGCAGAAGACCTCCAAAAAGTCCGCGTATTTGTGGGGAACTGTGTGCAGCGTCCCCAACTGTAGTTGCGATTCTTCCTCTTCCCCCTCCCTTCTGGGTATAATGCAGTGTTCAGCGCAATAAGAAGAACCGAAGATCAGCTGTCTCTGGTACCACGCCAGTGTCGGACTGTGCCTGTCCAGCCAGCTCATGCCCAAGACGATGGGAGTGTCCGACAACTGAGTGACATTAAAGCTGATGACTTCTCTGTGGTTACCTAATCGCATCACCATTGGCGGCGTTTGCTGCACCACTTGCCCCCCTAGTAACTCTCTCCCATCCACCGTGACGACTTGCAGGGGCAGAGTGGCAGGCAGTAGCTGTATAGCGTGTCGCTTCACAAAATCCTGCGCCATAAAATCTGCATTACTCCCAGAGTCCACAGTGATCGGGACGTCTATTGTGAGTCCATTGGGCAGCTGGAGCGATGCGGTCAGTTGCACGACCGGTTTGGGCGGGAGGGGGTCTGTGGGTTGCAAGATCTCTGGGGACTGCTTCACTGATACGTCTGGCTGGGCCCCAGTACTTCCGTCTCCAGCCAGACATCGTCGTTTCCCTGCAGAGGTTCTTTGTGCTGTGTAGCTGTCTCCACTTTAGCAGCGGCTGCAGTGTGCTTCAGGCTCCTCTGGGGACACTCTTTCGCCAAGTGTTGCGGACTTTCGCAGATGTAGCACTTCCGGGTCCCTCTAGGAGTCTTAGATTTGCCTGCTCCTGGTGCTAGGGCTCTGGTTGCTGACTGAGCCCTGGCACCTCCCACCTCCATAGGTTCTGCTCCCCCTCCTGGCGGAGGCGTGGATTGCGCACGCTCTGCTTCTCTGGGAACGAAGGAAAAACTTCTCGCTGCTTCGCGCCCACTACGCCCCTCCTCCCTGGCCCATGGGCGTTCTTCTAGCCGCACTCCCGCAGATAGCGCCCTCTGGACCACCTCCTGCGTGCTCTTGGGTCTCTCCCCTCTCGCAATTTCGTCCTTAACTGGGTTGCTGAGACCCTCCCAGAAGAGATCTCTTACTGGAGGCGAATCTCGGTCCCATTCTAAAGCGCTGACGAGTGCGAAAAAGCGTGCGTGGTACTGTCGTACCGTGGCCCTGCCTTGTTTAAGTCCATGTATCTCCCGTCGCGCAAGATCCACATCTATGCTAGAATAAAAGCATGCATCCATCGCTTTGATGAAGGCATCCGCACTTTGAAGCGCTGGATCCTTATCCCTCCACAAATTGCGCAGCCAAGCTTTAGCATCTCCATGCAAATGGGATAGGATAAACCCCACCTTCTCTTCCTCATCTCTAAAGTCCTTTGCCAGCAGTTGCAGTGCACACAGTACATCTGCTCGAAAATTGGGGTACTGTTGCAGGTTCCCATCAAAATGCTGCACAAGACCGCCTGATCTCCTTGCCAACCCAACTCCCTCCGGCTTGGGTCCCGTTTGTACCTGCTTGGCAAACGCTTCAAACCTGGCTTGGAGATCTCTGTAGGCGAGCGCTGCTTCCTCCTCCCTCTTTCGGGATGCTAATATCTCTGTGTTTAATTGTGTCACTGCCTCTTGCAGATTTGCGATTTGCTGTTCAGCCGTCATGCCTGCCGATTTTGTGAGCTTGAGTCCAGGCACCCCTCTTCACCCCTCGCTGCGCCTTCTCCCGCTGCGGTGTTTCAGGCGCCTGGAACTTCTTTGTAGGGGGGACGAGACTTACTGTCAGAGCTGCCACCAGGTCCCAGCTCACACAGGACCACGCTAGCCAACGTTCACTTTATAAGAGTCTTTATTGAGTTACAAGTTTCATGTCCGAACTGCAGCGTGCAGCTCTACACCTTCCATTCTAGGTCGCCGAAGTCTCGTCTGACTCTCCGCCCCCTGCGCACCAGCTTAATACCCTAGCCTTGCTCCACCTCCTACGCCTCTCCCTGCGTCTCTGGGTCCCACTGCTCCTCCTAGTCTCCTCCCTCCTAGACTCCTCCGACGCTGAAGACCCCCCACTTCCTTCCTCCTCCTTTCGGCGGGCTTTGGGACCCGGCTCCCTCTCCGGGCTGCTTGCTGCGCCAGCTTCCTCTGCATTTGAACTTGGCGCGCGCGCCCAACTCCCTGCCTTCCTCTTAACCGTTGCCTCGCTCTCTGAGGAGGGCGTGACCACCCCTGACTCGTGCCCTCCCTCCTGCTGACAGCCTCCGGAACCCGATACCTGGCTACCTTCCTCCCTGCTGCTCTCAGTCTTGAGCGTGGGTCCCGACTTCCAGCTGCTGCCGCTCTCAGTTATGAGCGTGGGTCCCGACTTCCAGCTGCTGCTCTCTGAATCTCCTCTGTTCCCTTCCTCCTGGGGTGTCCCCCCGGATCCCCCCCTTGCTCTGCTCACTGGGGCTCCCTTTTGGGAGTCCTCTGACTCACTGCTTAGGCTTGGAGATCTCGGGTCGTCATCATCACTCATTCTCCCTTCGGATTCCTCCCCCTCGCTCTCTGTTTCCTTCCTTCTCTGCGTCTCTGCTCCTGAACCCCTGACAAATATGTTTCTCTTTTTTAACTATCTGTCAAAAAACGTTTTCTTCACAGTCAATGAACTTCCCCAAAGCGTCTGTCTCTGACACCCCGTTCCCTGGTTCAAGACGGTGGAAATTTATCTTCCTTTACTCTCTCTCCTGCAGGTTTAAACAGTCTAAGATTTCCCCCCTCTTCTCCTGCTTCCAAGGGGGGTTTGGTAGTTTTAACAGATGGAAATTTAGTCCTTTACAAACGATTTTCCAGACTTTAGCTTGCAATTTCTTTGCTTCAATCTATTTACAAAAGCGGAAGGCGGACTTCCTGTTTAGACCTTCCCGCTTCGGTGCCAAATTAAGATGTTTCATAATCCAATTTTCCGTTCTACTCACGGGTAGTTGTTTAAAGTCCAATTGTCCACAGGAAAAAGTCAGCGCACTCCGGCAACAGCAATGCTGCTTCACTCCGTGAAAAGAGCAGTCGATTCGAAGCACCGCGCCGCTCACCCCACGTCGCTCCGGATCCCCGAAACCGGGTTTCCCCGCGAGTAGGGGAGGCGCTAAAGGTGCCAGCCGAATCCCACGTCCACAGGCTTCTCCCGCCTGTGGTTTTTAGTGGGTCTCCGCCTCTTCGTGGCGGTCCAGACCCTAGTTTCACGAAGCGGATTCCTCCCGGTCAGAGGAAATCCGCCATTGCCGGAGGCGCTAACCCGGAGGTTCCCCAGTTCTCTTTGATGTTGTTGCTTTTTTTAACAGCGATTGCTTCTAGTGGAGAGTTCCATCTTGGGGTTTTCTGTTCCAAATATCTTTTACATTTTCCCGATACCTTATATATAGCATTTCTTATTATATGATTTGAAAAACTCCTATGCCTCTTTATTTTCCCATAATTAAGATAGCCATGCCACCCAAAACGGGTGTCATGACCTTCTAGATCTAAAATATCCCAATTTTAAAATAAATACCAATCTTTCAACCAGAGAAGACATGAGGCTTCATAATATAGCTTCAAATCCGGTAACCCGTAGCCACCTCTTTCTACAGTATCTATTAATATCTTATGCTTTACTCTTGGTCTTTTACCCTTCCACAAAAATTTAGAAATTTCTTTTTGCCACTTGTTGATACTGCTGGTCTTTCCTGTAATTGGAATCGTTTGGAATAGAAAGAGTAGCTTCGGTAAAACTATTATTTTAATTACCGAAATACGGCCCAGGAATGATAAATTTAACCTTGTCCATGTCTCCAACTGTCTTTTGATATCTTTCCAACAATTGGTATAATTATCTTCATATAAGTTAATATTCTTTGGTGTTATCCATAATCCTAAATACTTGATTTTGGGGTAGATTTTAATGTGTATTATTTGTTCTAATTCTGCTTTTTCATCTGGAGACATATTTTTAACTAATAGTTTTGTCTTGTTTAAATTCATTTTGAACCCCGCAACTTTACCGTAGCCATATATTATTTCCAACGCCTTTCTTAAACTCTGTTTTGGTTGCTCCGTAGTTATAATTAAATCGTCAGCAAATGCCCTCATTTTGTAACTTCTGTTTCCCAGCATAATCCCTTTTATTTCTTTTTCTTCCCTAATTTGGTTACATAAAACTTCCAATGTTAATATGAAAATTAAGGGGGATAGTGGGCAACCTTGTCTGACCCCTTTACTGATTTCACACTCCTGTGATAAATTTCCATTGATTATGATTTTAGCTTTTTGTTTTGATTATATAGCTTCAATCCCTTTTATATACTGTATACCAAAATCCATATGGTGTAATAGACCTCTCATAAATTTCCAGGGTACCCTGTCGAAAGCTTTTTCTGCATCTATAGCCATTAAGACTGCCTTCTTTTCTATTCTTAAGTCTAAATACGCTAATAAGTTTTAAATGTTTCTCGTGTTGCTATAAATGTGCCTCCCGGGCAATAAGCCAGCTTGTGTATCATCATCTGGAAGCCTTTTTTTGATCTTTTGGCCAAAATATTTGCATATAATTTATAATCGTTATTTAGAAGTGCGATAGGCCTATAGTTGTTAATAAGTAGATTGTCCGTTCCCTGTTTTGGAATTAATGCAATAAGGCTGTCTTTCCAAGAATCCGGCATGGTTCCGTCTTTGAAGATGTTGTTCATGATACTTCTTAATGGGTCAGACAGTAAATCCTCCATTTTTTTATAATATATTGCCGGTAGGCCGTCTGGCCCTGGTGGCTTTCCTATCTTTGCTTCCTTAATTGCTCTTTGCATTTCGTACGATGTAATAGGGGCATTCAACAGTTCTTTTTGTTCTTTAATAAGTTTCGGAAGACAGTTCTGTTCTAAATGTTCTTTAACTTCTTCTGTTGTTTTATTTCCTTCCTTATAGATTTCTCTAAAGAATTCGAGAAATCGTTTCTCTATTTCTTTAGGGTTGTTTATTATTTTGCCTTTGCACTTAACTCTATTTAAAAGCCTTTCTGCCTCTCTCTTCTTTAACTGCCATGCTAATAACCAGGCTCAGGTTCTGTTTCAGGCTGTGTCTCTGTTTCAGGCTCTGGCACTGTATCAAACACTGTTGCAGACTCAGGCTGTGGCACTATGGCTGTAGCTGTGGCTCTGGTTCTGTTTCAGGCTCTGGCACTGTATCAAGCACTGTTTCAGGCTCAGGCTCAGGCTCAGGCTTCTGCTCTTTATTAGGCTTTGTCTCAGTCTTTGGCTCTAGCACTTATTCTAGCTCTATTTCAGGCTCGGCCTGTGTCTCACCCTTTGTCTCTGTTTCACGCTGTTTCTCTGTTTCAGGCTCCAACGCTGTTTCAAGCCCTGTATCTGCCTCTGCCTCTGTTTCAGGCTCTGGCACTCTATCAAGCACTGTTTCTGGCTCTGGCTCTCTTTCAGGCTCTGGTTCTGAATTAGGGTTTTGTTCTGGCTCTGGCTGTGTCTCTGGATATGGCTGTGTCTCTGCTTCAGGCTCCTATGCTGTATCAAGCACTGTATCAGGCTCTGCCTCTCCCTCTGCCCCTGGCTACCTTTAAGCGCCAGGCTCAGTTTCAGACAGTGTCTCTGTTTCAGGATCCAGCACTCTATCAAGCACTATTTCAGACTCAGGTTGTGGATCTCGGCTGTGGCTGTGGATCTCGGCTGTGGCTCTAGGCTCCGTCTGTGGCTCTGTCTGTGGCTCTGGCTTTCTTTCAAGGTCTGGTTCTGAATGAAGATCTGGTTCTGACTCTGATTCAGGGTCTCATGATGGCTCTTCCTCTGCCTCTGACCCAGCTATGTTTCAGGGTCTGGCTCTCTTTAAGGCTCTGGTTCTGAATTAGGGTTTTGTTCTGGCTTTGGCTGTGTCTCTGGCTCTAGCTCCAGCTCCAGCTCCGGCACTGTATCAAGTACTGTTGCAGACTCAGGCTGTGGCTCTACGCTGTGGCTGCAGCTATGTTTTGCGCTCCAGCCCTGCATCAAACCCTATTTCTGGCTCTGGCTCTGGCTCTGGCTTTCTTTCACTCGATTCTGATTCTTTCTTTCTGATTCATGGTCTCACTCTGACTCTGATTCAGGGTCTCGCTCTGGCTCTGGCTCTGGCTCTGGCTCTGGCACTCGATCAAGGACTGTTTCAGACTCAGGCTGTGGCTGTGGCTCTGCCTCTGTTTCAGGCTCAGGCTCTGTTTGAGGCTGTGTCTCTGTTTCAGGCTCCGGCACTGTATCAAGTACTGTTGCAGACTCAGGCTGTGGCTCGTGGCTGTGGCTGTTGCTCTTGTTCGGCCTGTGGCTCTTTTTCAGGCTCTGGTTCTGAATGAGGGCTTGGTTATGGCACTGATTCAGGGTCTCGCTCTGTCTCTGGCTGTGTCTCTGTTGCACCTCAAACGATGGTTTGTTGTTGTTGTTGTTGTTGTTGTTGTTTTCTTTCTGGGGTGGGGCGGGGATTATTTTAAGTTTAGCATAATTGTTTCTTGCTTTGTTTTTCTTTTACTATTTTTTTAGGTTATTGTATAGTTTGCATTTTGCTTTTTAAGGGGAAAGGGTCAGGGCTGCCTGGGAGGGGGCCTCAGCCAACAGAATGGCTGGGGCAGGTTCCCTACGGGGGGATGTATTGGAACACCCAATCTCTGTTACCGCGGGTGGGAGGAGCAGTTGCGCTAAGACCAGACCACGTCTTTACCGAAGAGCTGGTTCTGACTCTGATTCTGATTCTCTGATTCTGGCTCTCTATCAAGGGCTGTTTCAGACTCAGGCTGTGGCTGTTGCTGTTGCTCTGGTTCTGGCTCTTTCTCAGGCTGTGGTTCTGAATGAGGGCTTGGTTCTGGCACTGATTCAGGGTCTCGCTCTGGCTCTGGCACTCTATCAAGGACTGTTTCAGACTTAGGCTGTGGCTCTGGCTCTGGCTCTGTTTCCATTCTTACAATGGAATGTACACAAAACTAAGAGAGTTTGTGTACTGGTCCAGTAAACACTTCCGCTGCGCCATCAGCAACGGCTCGCTTTGCAGAGCATTAATTAAGTCCAGCGCAGAGATTCTTGTTGCAGTACAAGCTTCAAAGTCTCAGCAGCAAAGAAATAACGACACAGGGAAGCCTGTCTTTCCAAAGACAGGTTTATTGCAGAAAGATAACAGAAACACCTCCGGAGCTTTCGGACATTTTTGCTTCACGCCCCACACCACGCAGAGAAAACTAACACTCTTTATATACTGAGCAACTTAACAACTTAACGAGCTTGACTACTTAAAGTTACATGACATTGCTAACTTGCCAGCGTCTTAGGTTTCACACCCTAACACCCCCTCTCGCTGGCAATTCAAAGAACAAAATTACTTCAGACCCATTTCTTCTCAAAAGTTTTCATGCCGCTGAAACCTAAGCGGTTTTGTAAAACCATCAGCTTGATTTTCATGACTGGGACAGTAATTTAATTTAACAATTCCTGCTTTTACCGTTTGACAAACATTTTGAAAGCGGATATCCAAATGTTTTGTACGACCTTTAAACTGCCCATTTTGTGCTAACTTAAGACACGGTTGATTATCACCCCATACAGTGATTGGAATGATGGGCTTTTCATACATCTCTTGTGCCAAGCATTTGTAAAATTCTAGATCTCTACATAACTCAGATAAGGCACAGAACTCAGCTTCTGTTGACTACAAAGTAATCAGGTTCTGTTTCTTGGATCTCCACCCAATCAGAGAGTTACCAAATTTTATTACACAGCCATACACTGATTTTCTATCCTTTAAATTTGCCCAATCACTATCTGCCCAACAAGTAATCTGTGCTTGTCCTTCCGAAGATAATTCAAGGCAAAAATCTTTGGTGTATTGTAAATATCTTAACAGTCTTTGAATTCCTTTCCATGCATTTACACTAGGTTTCAAAGCTTCTCTGCTGAGTAAGTTAACAGCGTAAGCAATATCTGGTCTACTCCATTGCGAAAGATGAAGTAAGCTTCCCATTGCTGACTGAAAGATTTCAGCACGCTTGAATTCAGCACTATCCATGAACTCATTGTCTTTTACAAAACCCATTTCCATTGGTGTTCTAACACCTGCACACTCCATCATGTTAAACTTTTTCAACATTTGCAATATCTTACCTTTTTGATTCAGTAGAAAATTGCCATTTATGGTCCTATCTATCTGAACACCAAGATAAACCTTCACATCACCAAGATTCTTAACTTTGAAGTGTTTATTTAACTCTTTGGCTAGTTTTTTTACTTGTTCTTGTGTCTTTGAAGTATAAATCAGGTCATCTACATAAACAAGCAAAGATTCTTGAGCATCTCCTGAACTTCTGAAATATAAGCAATTGTCAGCCTTGCTCCTGCTAAAACCAATGCCTACCAAAACGTCATTCAAACATTCATTCCAATTATGAGCAGATTGCTTGAGTCCATAAATAGATTTATGTAGTTTCCATACCTGATTTGATTTACCAACTTTCAATCTTGGCGGTAGCTCCATATAGAGCTCTTCAGCCAAGTCTGAATGAAGATAAGCTGTAGAGACATCAAATTGATTCACTTTGAACCCTTTCTGAGCAGCAACTGCTAATAGTGCCCATAGGGTTTCACTCCTTGAAGTGGGCGCATAGACTTCGGAATAATGTAACCCCTTTCTTTGCGTAAAACCTCGAGCTACAAGCCTTGCTTTGTACTCTGGTTTCCCCATCGCTGTTGTCTTTATCCTGTACACCCACCTACAACTTACTGCCTTGGTACCTTCTGGCAGTTTGGTGATGGAAAACACACCCAGTTCTTTCATAGAATTCAACTCCTTTTGCATGGCCTCACGCCACCTACTGGCCTCCTCCTGGGGTAATTGCTCAACCTCCTCAAAACTTTCAGGTTCGCAATTTGCCAAACCAGCCCAAACACTAATAGCTTGGTACCTTTCAGGAGGTTTACCTTTGTTGATACGCTTAGAACGCCTTAACAGTTCCTGCGATGTTCCTTCAGTTTCCCCCTCTGACCCAGAATCACTAGTCGTCACCTGTTTGTCACTAGTAGTTGAAGAACTTTCTGATTCTGACTTTTTACACGTCTCTCTTGCTGTACAGGTGAACTTTTAGAGCTAGAAGATTCTGACTTTACAGACTTGGGTGAACTAGACGATTTCTCACCCTCGTCCTCAGACTCAAATTCCTCAGTCTGTTCTGGAACTAACACCTGCCCTGGGGCCTGAGTTTCATTGTTACTGTTCACCACATCAAATAGTATGTCAGGATTTCCAGGAATTTTATTCCAACCATCCTGTTCACAAAATTCCGCACTTCTGCTGATTGTGATTTTCGTTTGATTGCCTTCTACATTCACAAATCTCCAACCTTTTGTGTTTGCTTGATAACCACAGAAAAACATTTCTTTAGACCTAGGATCGCCTTTCCTACGTTGTGCCCTAGGCACCAGCACATAAGCACGACATCCAAAAACTCTTAGATGATCAATTTTTGGTTTTTCCCCAAATAGCATGAAGTAAGGAGTGTTGCCTACTGTGCTATTGTACACTCTGTTAAAAGTATAATTTGCATACAGTGCAGCCTCAGCCCAAAAACGCTGTCGAAGTCCAGAATCAAACAGCAAAGCAGCACTGGCTTCCTGTAATGTTCGAAATTTTCTTTCGGCAACTGCATTCTCCTGTGGTGAATAGGGATTGGTAAGTCTATGAACTATACCTTTCCTTTTTAACCACGTCTCCAGCGTGTGGTTCACATATTCCCCACCACGATCTGATTGTATTTTACGTACCCTGGTGTCAAATTTACATTCGACTTCTTCAATCCAATCCATCAGGATGGAAGCTGCTTGTGATTTTTCTTTCAGAAAGAAAACCCAACTAGCCCTTGAAAAGTCATCCACCAAAATTTGCATAAATCTCGCACCTCCAAGCGATTTGACTGGCATAGGGCCACACACGTCTGTGTGCACAAGTTCAAAGGGTTTCTTGCTTACTCTATCAGATCTAGGATAGTTACATGTCTTAACCTTAGCATGTTTACAAGCACAACAATCCAGAAAATTTGGACAGGGTTTAATGTTACACTCCTCAGCTAAAGCTGGCATCTTGCTTACATACTTAAAGCATATATGAGCTAACCTTCTGTGTAGTAGATGTGCACAACCTGTATGAGGAGCCTTATTTACACACTTAGCTTGCGCTTCACCTGTTGAACATCTACCTGCTGCTAACTGCTCTTCAACCAAAACAAAAAGCCCATCATCACAGGGAATTTTTGTCAGTATCTCAGCTCGCAGTCAGAGGTAACTGGCCTCACACTCCAGGCAACCGACTGAGATACTTGTTGACCTTCCCGTCTGCGTCTCCCGGCAGGCAAGGTCATAAATCGGCGATCCTCCTCAGACGTGAGGAGAACACACCCTCCTCTTTCTCCCTCCCTGCATTCCCCCAGGGAGGGGAAGAAAGACAGACAGGAGTCCTATTTACATGTCTTTATTCCTGTCATTTCAGCAGTACAGAGAAACGTGTCTGTACCCTTCAGACTCCAGCAGTAGAGTCACAACTCCGCCCCTGTACTTCCAGTACAGGTCAGATGACACTCTGAGCTAACATCCGGTGCTCAGTACAGAAAATGGACTGCCCCTTTTTCCCACCAGTACAGTTCCAGACAACAACATCCTGTTTTGCTTTCCAGCCACCTGCAGCTGGCTTTTGCATTGCTGCTTTTTCCTGACAATTTTAACTAGCTCCTTTCCCTGTTTCGAAATGGTGCACACATCATTTTCAAACTCAACCTTAAAACTACTTTTTACCAGGCATGACACACTCAAAAGTCCATTCCTCATTCCTGGAAGAACAAAAACAGGAAGGTTAGTTTGCAAAGTGTTAACATAAATTGTGCCTTTAAGGTTCATTTCTCGTTTACTATTGTCTGCTATAGTCACGGTTTTTGCAACTGGCAATGTCTTGCAGTTCATCAAGCGGCCACTAGATGTCGCTGGAACTAAACTGTGACTTGCTCCACTGTCAATTATCCGCTTCAAAGTTTGTTGGCTCCTTTTAGGACTCTGTTGTGCTGCCATTGCAGATAGTCCCTTATCAGCACCTGCTCCCCCTCTGGATCGTTGATTCTTGTAGTTCTCACGTCGTCTTCCCCTGTAACTCCGGAAACTGGCCTTGGACTGTTGAAATTCCTGTTGCTTTTCTGGACACTTTGCTATCAAATGAAACCTGCTGCCAGATCGAAAACATGACTTGCTGGCCATAGCAGACACTTGTGAGGCTTCCTTACAGCTCTGCCTGCTAGTTTCCCCACGCTGGGAATTATCTGAACATCCAACCCTTGGGGTATTTGAATTATCAATACGTTTTCGACGATGTTGATATTCTTGTTCACACAATCTACCAGTCACATAATTCATATTCAGCTGGTCCTCTGGCAAAACTTGTAAAGTTAGTACTAAGTTTTCAAACCCTGCATGCAGGCTGCTAAGCAGAGTATAAACTTTAATATTTTCAGGAAAATTCACACCTAAAGATGACAGTCGGTTGAAATACTCAGTCATCTGTGACGTGTGTTCAACCACACTATCCCCTGGCTTCAATTTCAACTCATACAAAGCACGTATAATGTTCACCTTCTCTCCGGGCGTGGCTCTATGGTGAATTCGCCTAAGAGCTTCCCAAATTTCAAATGCAGACCTTAAATTTTCCACATGAGGTAATTGGGAATCGTCTATCGATACCATCAACATGCATCCAGCTTTAGTGTCCATTTTATCATGTTCCCTGTTCTGAGCATGTGCAGCAGCCTGTTGCTCTGCTGTGGCATCTGCTGCAACAGCCACAAACGGCTTTCGCATCTGGACATAGTCAGCCCACACTTCTTTGGCTTCCAACCAGACTTGAGCCCTCTTAGACCACTGCACGTAATTAGCAGAGTTCAACTTTGTAAAGGGAACCTGGAAATTTTCCACTGCCATTCTTGGGGTCTGCTGCTACTCCCTCTGTGTGCCCTTTCTTCTCTTTCCCCTTGGGATTTGTTTTACTCACTTTTCAGACGCCTCCAGCCTCCTCTGAAGCCTTTTAAACTTTTTTTTCTCCGTCTCTTCACTAGCAACCTACCACCGTCCTCTGTTTTTATTAACAAAACACAAACACAATGGGAGGTCAAGCTAGCCTTTTGCAGTTAAAGAAGCTGTAAATCTTCACTTACGCAGCTCTCTCAATTTTCTGCAGCCTCTCAGTTCCTTTAAGAGGTGGATTTACGACCAAGCCGGTCTTCTCTCATCCGAAAGCTGCTTTCACTTTCTCTGCACACAATACAGCTGTAGAAACGTAGAAGGAGCCATAACCTAAGAGAGTTTGTGTACTGGTCCAGTAAACGCTTCCGCTGCGCCATCAGCAACGGCTCGCTTTGCAGAGCATTAATTAAGTCTAGTGCAGAGATTCTTGTTGCAGTACAAGCTTCAAAGTCTCAGCAGCAAAGAAATAACGACACAGGGAAGCCTGTATCAAGGACTGGCTCTGGCACTCTATCAAGGACTGTTTCAGACTTAGGCTGTGACTGTGGCTCTGGCTCTGTTTCCATTCTTACAATGAAATGTACACAAAACAATAATCTTTTCTATATAAATTTTCCAATACATTCTGAAAACATAATAAATCCTTAATTGTTGTCCACCTTCTTTTAGTTCCTTTATCACTCGAATGCTAGCACGGAATCAAAACTATTATTGTGTTTTTGAACATATCTTGTATAACCTTCCCATTTTTCTGCAAATTTTTGCTTTGAGATTCCTCTGAGTTTGCTAGTCAATTGAGCCGTCTCCACCAATTCCTGTAATTTGATTTGCCAATCTGTTATTTTTGGAGCCTCGTGATCTTTCCATCCCTTGGCCACAAGTATACGAGCTGCTGTGGTTGCATACAAGAATACCTCTCTTAGATTTTTTGGGATCTCTTTATCTAAAATACTTCATAGAAATGCCTCCTTTTTTCGTAAAAGTTATCCCCATCATCTTTTTTAATTCATCGTATATTCCCCCCCCCCCGCAAAAAAAAAAAATCTTAATCTTTTCACACGTCCACCACATGTGGCTCATGTCACCGTTATTTTCTCCGCATCTCCAACAAGCATTCGCCAATTTTTTATACTATCTTGATCATCTGGAAGGAGTGAGGTACCACCTATGAGCCATTTTCATCATGTTCTCTCTTATATTATAGCTGGCTGTAAATTTCAAATTTACATTCCATCAGTTTCCCCCATCTTTTAGCATAATTGGACAGCCCACATCTTGGGCCCACTTTATCATTGAAGCCTTAACCTCCTCATCCATTACTTTGTAGTCTAAAAGAAGTCTATATATTTTTGCGATTATTTTGGTTTTACTATTCAGCAGTTCTCTTTCAAATCTTGAAGGCTCCTTTTCAAAACCTATCTGCTTATCCTGTCTGAACACTTCATTCACCTGGAAGTAATCTAGCCAACTAGAAAAGTGATCTTTTATTTTCTCATAACTTATCAATATTAGTTCACCCTCCTCCCTGTTACGATATTGAAGCAATGCAGCCGCGAGCTGCTGGTAGCTTGAAAACAAAACATAATGGGAATGTTGGGACTGTTCGGTGGGAAACAGAGGGACAGTCAATTCATAGTGCAGAGGGCACCGGAATTAGCTCAGAGTGTAATATGAGCTGGACAGGAAGTGTTTGTTCTCTCTCGACTGCAGGAGTATGAAGAGAGCAGTCATGTTTTCTGTAATGCTGCAAAGACAGAAATAAAGGCATGTAAATACGTTTCTGTCTATCTCTTTCCCCTGTCCGGGGGGGGGCAGGAAAGAGGGGGGTGTTCTTCTCACGCTGAGAAGGATCACCTATCGCGACCTCTGCCTGGATCTTGCCGGGAAAGCAGACAGGGAGGTCAACAGGAGACCAAGCTGGGTGCCTGGGAGAGTTGCCAGTTTCTCCTGATAAAGGCTTGATTTCCGACATCTGGTAGCATGTAGCCGATGGTTTTGATCCATGAAAGCAACAAGAGAGGTTGATGGATCATACGTCATCCTCTGCAAGGAGATAAGGAAGATATGGTAGCATGCGGATGGAAGCTACAAGTACGGCTGAGCACCGGAGGAGGTGTTTTTGCTGAGCAACGGATTCCCTCAAGGTATGGTGATTTTATGGCTGTGAGAGTGAACGTGAATTGAAGCATTCTTCGGTTCACTGAGTGTCTGCTTTTGGATGAAAACAGCACTGAGAGAGAGCCACATTCTTCGCATTCCTGAGTCTTGATAAGCCAGTTGCTAAGCAACGAAACGTCAGTAAAGTGGAAAGTTACTAGCCAACGGAAAAGGGGCTGGGACTGTGAAAGGCTGGAAAAACACTGGCAAAAATTCCAACGTTTGTTTTGTCTGCTATCTCACTGCTCTTGGAGGGACTTTCAAAACAGTCTGCGTTTAGCTGCAAAGTGCAACGCAGTGAACAGCCAATAGACTCTTGGAATTTTACAGGCTTGAGAGTGAGAGCTGAGGCTTGGATTCAAAATGGATACCAAGAAGGGGGGAGGCTTACCTTACCCACCTCCACTGACTAATGACAATTATGTTGGGATACTGCCAGGGAGATATAGTCCATCATGGCCCCAAGCCGGCTGCCGGACGATCCATCGATCCCTGCAGTCACGCAGCTTCTAGCGACACGAGTTTCCTGGAAATACCTTGCCACATTCCTGGGCTCGTGCACACTCTTTATTAGCAGATAATGCACACAGCAGAAGATGCACAGCAGGAGAGCATATCTACAGACTTTATTTAGCGTTGATCAGAACAAAGAAAAACATGACCGTTCTGAGTCAGTGTCTCCGACCGACTGAGAAATCGAAAGCAACAGCAAACATAAGCATCCTGTGAACAGGACATGCGCAGACTCTGTGACTCACAAAGCCTGCTCCCTTTTAAGGTGGAACGGAAATATCCTAACAAATTATTCCTCATGGTCTGTAAAGATGAAAGCCCTGCTTCAGAATCAGAGGATTTTTGGGGTGATTGATAACCCCATCCCTGCTGCACCAATGCCAGGTTGGAATTCACAGAATGTGAGAGCCAGGACGGCCATAATTCTGTGTATCTCAGATGATCAACTCGTGCATATTCAGGATTTGGAATACGTGCGTGAGATTTGGCAAACGCTGCGTAGAATACATCAGAGAGATGCTGGTTCTTCAGCGTTGCTGCATTTTGAAAAACTGACCAATCTGAGGCTAGCGCCTGATGGAGCTGTACGAGCGCATCTGACAGAGATGAAATTCTTACGCCAGCAGATGGCGGAACGCAATTTCCCTCTACAGGAAGAGATATTCTGCTTCATGATTATTAACAGCCTTAATCGGACTTATAAAACAGTTGCAAGTCAGCTGGGTTCTCTACCTGCTCGAGATCTTACGACGGAGAGAATATGTGCCATGATTCTCAATGAGAAAGACAGACTTGCTGCAATAGATGTCAAAGACAGGGGGAGAGAAGCTCGGAGTTCAAGCACCCCCGCTGCTATTGCAAGTGAAGAACAGGCTGTTGCTTTGAACGTTGTCCGTTGTTTCAATTGTGGACAGACTGGGCATCTTCAGCGGAATTGTAAGAAGCCACGTCAACAGAAAGGAGCTAAGGGGAGCTCTGCAAAGCCTGAGGCGTCAGGCAAAAGTCGTACCAAGTCCCAGGTGAAACCTGCAAAACCATTGCTGTCAACAAAAGCCGCATTTTCAACAGAGAACACTTTTGTTCTTGACACGGGATGCACGCAACACATGACGTCGCACAGAGATCTGTTTTCAACGTTTAAGAAGCAAAGCTTCACTGTGAAACAGGCCAATGGCCAGGAGCTGAAAGCGACCGGGTTTGGAACTGTGTATCTTGAGAGTCTGAACTTGACGATTAACAATGTGTATTTGGTTCCTGATTTAAAGTTCAATCTGCTGAGTGTTTCGCAGATCACAAAGAAAGGACTGACTTTGTCCTATGATAGAGAAAGCTGCAAAATCTTCAAAGATGGAGAGCTGTATCTTTCTGCCAGAGAGAAAGATGGACTGTATTTGTTGACTTTTGATCAAAGTGATTGCATAAATTGTAATGCATCTGAATCTAACATGCTTTCTCTTGCAGGCATGACGAAGGACGTCAAGAAGGCGACCGAGGTTGACAGGGCATTTCAGCGAGTGTATGCTGATGTGATTGGTCCTCTAGCACCATCTATATTTTTTTTAATAGTTTTTTTATTGCTTTTTTTCCAGGGTGAGAATACATCGTCAGTAACACAACAAAAGCAATTTTACAGAAAGAAGAAGAAATTATAAAAAGAAAAAAAAATTCACTTTTTCAAATCAATTTTCATAATCAACCGGACTTCCCCACGTCCTCCATCCCCTGCTTTCTTTACAATAAAAATAAACAGCAAATTAATACCTTATTTTATATGTTTTTGTGTTTTCATTTAGTTATATATTCTGCAATTTATACTTTTCAAAATCATAACTTAATTTCCATCATTTACCAATCTCAATACTGAAGCATGTTTTTCCCGAAAGCTTAGCAAATTCTCAGCATTCATATAACTTATAATGTTTTTGTAAATAGTCCTTGAATTTTTTCCAGTCCTCTTCCACTGCCTCTTCTCCCAGATCTCGGATTCTGCCTGTCATTTCGGCTAATTCCATGTAGTCCATCAGCTGCGAGTGCCATTCTTCCAGCGTGGGTAGCTCCTGTGCCTTCCAATATTTGGCTATAAGAATTCTTGCTGCTGTAGTTGCGTATAAAAAGAAAGTTCTATCTTTCTTTGACACTCTCTGGCCTACAATGCCCAGGAGGAAGGCCTCTGGTTTCTTATGAAAGGTGTACCTAAACACCTTTTTCAACTCATTGTAAATCATTTCCCAAAAAGCCTTCACCCTCGGGCATGTCCACCAGAGGTGAAAAAATGTTCCTTCAGCCTCCTTACATTTCCAACATTTATTATCAGACAAATGATATATCTTTGCAAGTTTGACTGGGGTCATGTACCACCTGTATACCATTTTCATAATGTTTTCTTTTAAGGCACTACATGCCGTAAATTTCATACCGGTGGTCCACAACCTTTCCCAGTCTTCAGACATAATGTTGTACCCAATGTCCTGTGCCCATTTTATCATAGCTGATTTAACTGTCTCATCTTGTGTATTCCATTTAAGCAACAAGTTATACATTCTTGAAAGCACTTTCGTCTTGGGTTCAAGTAGTTCTGTCTCTAATTTTGATTTTTCCACCTGGAAACCAATTTTTTTGTCCTTTTTGAAAATCTCTAAAATTTGGGCATAATGAAACCAGTCTCGCACCTTTCCTTTCAATTTTTCAAAACTCTGCAACCTCCAAGTATCACCATCTCTTTCTATTATCTCACAATATTGGTCCTTATGAATTACTTCATTCAAAACTCTTTTCAGTCTGTTTGCTAAGATATCAGCAAAAATTTTGTAATCCACATTTAGGAGTGAGATGGGACGATAATTCTTAAGTTGAGTCTTTTCAGATTCCAATTTTGGTATCAGAGTAATAAATGCTTCTTTCCACGATTCTGGTGCCCCCTTCCCTTCCATAATCTGATTGCATACCTCCATTAGTGGCTGTGTCAGATATTCCTTCAGTGTCTTATAATATTTGGAGGTAAGTCCGTCTGGGCCTGGGGATTTGCCTGTTTGCATGTTCTGAATGGCTCTTTCAATTTCCTGTTGTGTTATTTTATAGTTCAGGGCTGTTTGTTTGTCTTGTGTTAACTTTTGCAGGCCATAACTTTTTAAAAAATTATTTATTTCAATCTCTGCTTGTGGTCCTTGGGTATACAATTTTTTAAAGTATCTCTGGAAACACTTTCTAATTTCTTCTGGTTTCTGAATACATTCTCCTTCGACCTCCAGGTTGGTAACAAAGTTCAATTTTTGTCTCTTTTTCAGCTGCCATGCCAGCAGCTTCCCACATTTGTTTGCCGATTCAAATGATCTTTGTTTCATCTGTTTAATTTTCCATTCAATTTCTTGGTTTATCAATTTCGTATATTGTGCTTGATAGAATTTTATTTCTCTTAAAACTTCTTTTGATTTTGGATTTAGTCTCAGCTTTTTTTCTCCATCTCTTATTTTGTCCAGAATCTTGTCCTTTTTGCCATTCCAGAGTTTCTTCTTAATAGTGTTCTGTTGTATCAGGAACCCTCTCATAACAGCTTTGCTCGCGTCCCAGATTGTTTTCTTTTCCACCGAAGTATTCAAATTTATTTCAAAATAGTCTTTCAACGTTTTTTGGACCTTCTTCACGATCTCCTGATCTCTAAACAAATAGTCATTCATTCTCCATCTGAGGGATCCAGCTGGTGTGAGTCTCAAGTCCATTTTCAAAGCGTTATGGTCGGAGCAAGTTTTAGGGCAGATCTCTATTTTTTTTGTCTTGGGTGCCAGTCCTCTAGATGTCCAGATTTGGTCGATTCTTGTCCATGATAGGTGGGCCTCAGAAAAGAATGTTCCCTCCTTACCTAGAGGGTTCTTTGTCCTCCAAATATCAATCAGATCCATATTGTCTGTGAGTTCAAAAAAGGTCTTTGGAAGTCTGCCGTCTTTGTTCAAATTTTGGTTTTGTGACTTATCCATATAAGTGGAGACTACCCCATTCATATCTCCCATCAAAATGATGTTGGTATAGTCAATATGGTCCAGCATTGTCTCATGCAGCCTCTTATAAAATTCCGACTTCCCATCGTTTGGTGCATATATTCCAACTATCAAAAATTTTTCTCCTTGTGATTGTATTTCAATCGCCAAAATTCTTCCTTGTTCATCTTTAAACACCAATTTTGGTGCCAGGCTCTCCTTTGCATAGATCACTACTCCTCTTTTTTTTACCTTGTCTGATGAAATAAATTCTTGGCCTAGTCTCTTGTTAATTAACACTCTCCTGTGGAGCCTAGTCACATGTGTTTCTTGAAGGCAAATGACGTCCAATTGTTCTTTTCTTAATATATGAAAAATCTTTTTCCTTTTTTCGGGAGAATTTGCGCCATTAATGTTCCAACTAAGAAGCTGCAGAGACATCCTGGATCAATTTATTTGTCGGTGGGAATGTCTCCTTTATCTTCTTTACCTGGAGGTGGAACCGGGTTGAGGCCAAACGAAGGAGGTGGCCAGGCTCCTGCTACTCCTTTCCGAAGGTCCTCCCCGTGATCGTTTAGGAACTTTTCTTGCTCCTCTGCTGTTCTGATTCTTACCTTCCTCCCTTTCAAGGTAAAGGATAGTCCTTGAGGGAATTCCCACCTATAAGGGATTGTGTTGTTTCTCAATAGGCTTGCTAGGTCTTTATATGTAGCTCTTAAATCCAGTAACTGTTTTGGTATGTCTCTGAAGATTTCTGCCGTCTTTCCCTGAATCACCAATGAATTTTTAAAGTGCAGGCCGAGTATGTTATCTTTTTCTTGCTTGGATCTCAAAATGATCAAGCAATCTCTTGGTTTATCCTTCTTGACCACTCTTCCTAATCTAAAGGCGGTGACGATTTTAAAGTCCTTCTCTTCTGCCAATCCCCAGAATTTAGATATTTCTGTTGTCAAAAAGCCAATCAAGTCCTCTTTTTCTGATTCTGGGATATTTCTAAGCCTGAGATTGCTTTCCCTATTTTTCAGTTCTGCCAGGGACAGGTACGCTTGCTGTTCAGTAACCTGTCTACTCAGTGGTCTTACCTCCCCTCTTAATTCCTCTATCCTCTTTTTATTTTCGTCTGCTTTTGTGTTTACTTCTTCGACTAATTTTCGATTTTCTGTTGTAGTCTTTTCGATATTACCTATTGCCTGTGTATTCTTAGTGACCTGGTCTGTCAATTTATTAATTGAAGCTGTCACCTGGTCAAATTTAGCAGATTGTTCATCAAATCTAGCTGCTTGTTCATCAGCTTTCTTATTCAAAGCTGCCAGTTGGTCCAATATTTCTTTAGAGACAGGATCTAGCCCTCCAGCAGCCATCTCCCCACGAGGTGGCTGTATAGGTTGTCCTTCTTGCAGACCTGTCACAATTGGAACAGACGATCTACGTAACTGCACAGGCAAAGTTGTTTGCAAGAGTTCAGTTTGTTTTGCTTTCTTTCCAGCCCTTGTTTTTGGTGCGCCACTCATTCCACAGCTGTCCCTGATTCAAGGTCAAATTGTAAATCCCATGGGAAACAATCCAAAAGAAAGTAAACATCCAGATATAAAAAGTTCCAAATCAACCGGCAGTTCTCAGAGACTAATAATTCTATAATCCAGTAGGGGGAGCTCCCAAAAGAAAAAAATTAGGAAGGAAGGATAGAAAGTTTCTACCATTAAGTTCCCACAAAAAAAAAGAATTAAATAAAGTCCAGAACAGGGGGAACCCTCCATTCAATTTTAACTGCAGAGAATAAAAGTTCTTAACAAAGGTGCATGCAACAGTTCCTTTTTTTCCAGTACAAAGTAGCCCGATATAGCTTTATGTTTTATATACAGTTACCGCAGTCCGATGTTACTTGTATCCATGCAGACCGAGAGCCAGGTTTCATAACTTTGTAATCCACGGGTAAATAGAAAGAGGGGCCACAGTCTTTATCCACTTATAAAGCTGTTATAGCTTTTTTTTTTAGGTTTTAAACAGTCCAGACCGAATTTGCAAAGTAAATTCCCACTTCTTTTAACCTCCTTTCAATGCTTCCGCTTTAGAAAAGTCTTTGCTCGATACTTTAAACAGAGCCGGAAGACTGACTTCCTTTTTAGCGTCTCCCGCTTTCAGCCAAATTTCGCCAAATTAGGTTCAAATAAAGCCTCAGGTTTCTTACTCACGAGTAAGTTGTTTCAGTTCAGTTGTTCGAGGAAGAAAGGTCAGCGCTGATCAGCAGCAGCTGCGCGGCTTCACTTCCGCGGAAAGAGCGATGGATTCACAGCACCGCTACCCCCTCCACGTTCCGATACCCCTTACGGGGTCTCTTCTGCGTTTCCGAGGTCGCTTCTGGTGCCCGCCGAACCCCACGGCCACGGGCTCACTCTACCCGTGGTTTCTCTAAATGGGTCGTCGCTGTGCCACAGCGCACGACCCTTTTCCGCGGAGCCCCTCTTCAGCAACTGAAGAGGACCGCCATTGCTGAGCGCGCCGCCTCCGGAAGTCGGTCCTCTAGCACCATCTAGAGGCAATGCAAGATATTATCTTGTGTGTGTGGATTATTTCTCTCATTATGTGTGGGTATATATATTGCAGAAACCCCAAGAAGCCTTAGAAAGGTTTAAAGAGTTTTGTGACAAGGTTAAAAATGTTCATGATGCTAACATTGATTGTCTTTTCACAGATGAAAAGCCAGTTTTTCTTTTACAGGATTTTCAGGATTTCCTGGATAAGAAAGGGATAAGGCACAAGACAGCTGTTTCAGCAGAAGCATGGAACAAAAGTGTCTGTGTGCAAGTGAACAAAGAATTGCAAAATGGCATGAAGGCGCAATTCTTGAGTTCACATTTGCCACATGAGTATTGGGCGGAGTCGTTAATGTGTTTTTGTTACAGTTGGATGAGAAAGGTTTCAAAAGATTTAGGAAGTTCTCCTTTTGAAAAGCTATTCCACAGAAAACCTTCTGTTGCCCATTTTAAGGTTTTTGGGTCTCATGTAAAGACTGAAGCTCCAGGTGGAGTAAAGAATGCTAGAGGAATTTTTGTGGGTTATGAAAAGGGTCTCTACAGAGTAATTTTGTCTGAATCTGGTCAGGCGATTCTCACGAAATTTCTAGAGTGCTCCTGAACAGGAGAGAGTAATTGTTCCCACATTTCCCACAGAGGACAATTCAGATGATGATGGTGATTTTACTGATTACAGTGGCACTGAGAGTAACAGTGATAGCTCGGAGAGCTCAGTTGACACAGTCATTGAGAGGAAGTCTCACACAATGGCTAGACCTTCACAGGTGAAGGATGAACCACTGTTTACTATTGGAACTGGTTCTCCAAAGAGTCCTGAGACTGAACCAGTGAGCAGAGAGGATCAGCACCTCATACGTAGGTCTGAGAGAGTTACAAAGGGTGTACCACCCAAGAGTTATTCAAAAGAGTTTGCTAACTCAGCTGTTGCATGTGTTACTATTGTTGACAACTCAAGACAGGTTGAAGCTGTGTCTAAGTCAGAGACAAAGACACAACAGAGAGTTGCTAAGCGTAACACTACATTCCCTAGCCAAGGAAATGCAGATGCACTCATTCCTTGGAAGTCAGACAACCAGAGAGGTACACTGGGGAAACCAGTGGTGGGTAGTTCCAAGGGTGGAACTGAAACAACAGGGGAGTGTTATATGTATAACAACTGTTTGTTTTCTTCTCTGGATCACGCTTTGCTCGCAGCGCACATTGATTCATATGGAGGAGTATATTACGATATTGAAGCAATGCAGCCGCGAGCTGCTGGTAGCTTGAAAACAAAACATAATGGGAATGTTGGGACTGTTCCGTGGGAAACAGAGGGACAGTCAATTCACAGTGCAAAGGGCACCGGAATTAGCTCAGAGTGTACTATGAGCCGGACAGGAAGTGTTTGTTCTCTCTCAACTGCAGGAGTATGAAGAGAGCAGTCATGTTTTCTGTAATGCTGCAAAGACAGAAATAAAGGCATGTAAATACGTTTCTGTCTATCTCTTTCCCCTGCCCGGGGGGGGGGGCAGGAAAGAGGGGGGGTGTTCTTCTCACGCTGAGAAGGATCACCTATCACGACCTCTGCCTGGATCTTGCCGGGAAAGCAGACAGGGAGGTCAACAGGAGACCAAGCCGGGTGCCTGGGAGAGTTGCCAGTTTCTCCTGATAAAGGCTTGATTCCTCACACTCCCCCCCCCCCTTAATATTGTGTTATACGATATCCAGTTCTCTTTGATGTTGTTGCTTTTTTTAACAGCAATTGCTTCTAGTGGCGAGTTGCATCTTGGGGTTTTCTGTTCCAAATATCTTTTGTATTTTCCCCATACCTTATATATAGCATTTCTTATTATATGATTTGAAAAACTCCTATGCGTCTTTATTTTCCCATAATTAAGATAGCCATGCCACCCAAAACGGGTGTCATGACCTTCTAGATCTAAAATATCCCAATTTTAAAATAAATACCAATCTTTCAACCAGAGAAGACATGAGGCTTCGTAATATAGCTTCAAATCCGGTAACCCGTAGCCACCTCTTTCTACAGTATCTATTAATATCTTATGCTTTACTCTTGGTCTTTTACCCTTCCACAAAAATTTAGAAATTTCTTTTTGCCACTTGTTGATACTGCTGGTCTTTCCTGTAATTGGAATCGTTTGGAATAGAAAGAGTAGCTTCGGTAAAACTATCATTTTAATTACCAAAATACGGCCCAGGAATGATAAATTTAACCTTGTCCATGTCTCCAACTGTCTTTTGATATCTTTCCAACAATTGGGATACTGCCAGGGAGACAAAGTCCATCATGGCCCCAAGCCGTCTGCCGGACGATCCATCGATCTCCCGTAAGCACGCAGTATCAGCAATTAGCGACATGAGTTTCTAGAAAATATCTTGCCGCATTCTAGAGCTCATGCACACTCTATCAGCAGATAATGCACAGCAAAAGTCGCACTCAGGAGAGCATTATTTACAAGTTTTATTCAGCGTTGATCAGAACAAAGAAAGACATGACTGCCTGAGAGTGAGAAAACGAAAGCAAAAGACACAACAGAAACATCCTGTGAAAAGAGGAAATACGCAGGCTGTGACACAAACATCCTGCTTCCTTTTAAGGTGGAACGGAAATATCCTAACATCCTCCCCCTTTCCGTGTAACCTGTAGTACCTGTGGTTCAACCCAATTGCAACCTTTGTACGTAAACCTTAAGTTGTTCTCTGTTAACAACCTTAGACAACAGATCAGCAGGAATTTCATTTCCTGGCATGTAGGACACCTGAATGAGTCCTTTCTGAATACACTCTCTTGCACAATGTAGCTTAATCTGCACGTACTTGGTTCTTTGCTTGCAACTCTCTGAGTTCAGCAAAGCCAAACACGATCTATTGTCTTGATACACTTGTACAGGACATTTCACAGAAACTCTGATGTCCTTAAACAGTTGCATCAACCATTCACAATCCATGAGTGAAAATGACAGAGCATTGAGTTCTGCTTCACAGGAACTTAGGCTTACTGTCGTCTGCTTCCTGCACAACCAGTCAAACAAGCAGTGGTTGTACATGTAGCATACTCCAGAAGTGCTAGTACCATCCGTGGTGTCACTTCCAAAACTTGCATCTGCAAAGATTTCAAGACCTCCAGTCTTCTGACTGGTGAACCTCAGCCTGTAGTGCAAAGTCCCTTTCAAATAGCGGGCTATGCGCTTCAGAGCTTTCCAATCCTGAACAGTAGGATTGTTAGCATGTCTGCTAAGCAGGTTAGTGCTTACAGCTATGTCGGGTCTTGAACATCTAGCAATGAAATTCAACTTGCCTAGAATGCATCTGTACAGCGTAGTGTCAGAAAACACTTCAGCAGTACTGTCTACCTGGTAACCTGTCACCATCGGTGTGTCTGCTGGGTTTGCATCAACCAAATTCAACCTGGTTAATACATCAGCAATTTTCTGTGTTTGGTGTACCAGAAAATTACCTGCTTGGTCCCTCTCCACCTGCAGAGAAAGATAGTTGGATACCTCACCAAGATCCTTCATGTCAAAGTGCTCCTTCAGCTGAGCTAGTGTGCTTTGATAAAAAGCCTGATTCTTCCAAAACATCAGAAGATCATCAACAAAACATAAACAATACAGTTTGTTTTGCCCCTCCTCCTTGACAAACACACATGGATCAGCTTTGCCCTGGTGAAAACCTAGAGAAAGCAATGTCTCAGTGAGCTTTGTGTTCCAACACCTGGCACTCTGCTTGAGACCATATAAGGATTTCCGCAGTTTACAGACCATTCCCTTCTGTATCTGCATCCCATCAGGTGGAAGCATAAACAGCTCCTCCCCCAAAATCCCATACAAAAAAGCTGTATTAATGTCATGATGGGAAACATGCAGTTTCTCCTCCGCAGCGATCTTGAGCATCAGCCGAATGCTCTCATATTTGACTGTGGGTGAATAGGTCTCGTGGTAATCCTGTCCTGGTACCTGTGAAAAACCTCTGGCAACCAATCTGGCTTTGTGTCTGACAACCTTGCCATTCTGGTCTGTCTTGGCCTTGAAGACCCATTTGCTGCCAACCAGTCTCATTCCTGGGACTACCGGTACCAGTTCCCAAGTTTGGTTCCTATTCAAGGAATCAACTTCAGCCTTCATGGCATTAAGCCAAGGCTCAGCATCTTTAGAGGTTAACTCCTGAACCTCTTTGAAGCTTGAAGGTTCCCATACCTTCTCTGAGCTACTAAGAACAGCAGTTGCTGTCTTAGCAAACTCATCAGCAAATCTCTTTGGAGGTCTGCCCTTTGTGGCTCTTTCAGATCTGCGTACTAGACGCAAGTCTTCTGGACTCATCTCCTCTTTCTTAGGAGAAAAGTGACCAATGGTGAACAGTGGTTCTTCCAGTTCATTGTCAGACGCATCAGATGGTCTGCTTGAGGCCTTTGCGCTCTTGTAGTCTGCTGTGTCATCACTGTCACTGACATCAGCAGCAGCGCCGCCCACTGAGCTGGAATCCGAACTCTGATCATCATCATCATCCTCAGCTTCCTCAGCTGCCTCAACATTCATCCTCCTCTGGGTAACTCTGGAAAATTCCCACATTCCCCCCCCCCCACTTGGGATTGTACTCAACACTCTTTGTGAACTTAATGGACTTAGAGTTGGTCATCCATACCCTGTACGCACCTTTTTCGTACCCCATGAACAAACCATGTGCCCCACGCTTCCCAAGCTTGTTGCTCTGTGGGGTGTGTACCCACATGTCAGAACCAAATATTCTCATGTGCTTGATGTTGGGTTTCTTACCAAACATCTTCTCATAGGGGGTACAACCAATAGGTGATGACAATGTGCGATTAAAAGTGTAAACAAAATTCGACAGAGCCTCCCCCCAAAGCTTATCAGGGAGATTGGCATCATGCAACAAGGTTTTCAGTCCTTGCAGCAACATTTGATTTGCACGCTCCGCAAGTCCATTCATCCATGGCGATCTAGGCGTTGACAAGTCATGCTGGATTCCCTTCTCAGTCAGGAAAGCTTCAAACTGCTGAGAAGTGAACTCCCCGCCCCGATCAGTAAAGAGACAGCCAATACGTTTACCGTGAACATTCTCCAACCAAGCACAGAATGCCTTGAACTTAGGAAACGCTTGTGATTTCTGCTCGAGCATAAACACATGAATGTACCTGGGAAAAGAATCAATTAGAACCATGAAGTACCTTGCTCCCCCCAAAGAGGGCGCAAGTGGACCAACCAGGTCTGCGTGCACTAGCTGGTAGGGTTTGGCAGCCTGCCTGCTAGACTCCTTGCCTTTTGGAGCTACCTTCACCTTGTTCTCTGCACAAGATACACATTTCATGTGAAACTTACAGGGTTTGATGTTCAAACCCTCAACCATCTCTGGCATCTTGGCCAGTGCCTTCCAAGAGAGGTGACAAAACCTTCTGTGTGCATCGTGAATGCATCCTGCATGAAGAACTTTGTTAGTTTGTGCAACACAACAAGAATCAGCATTAGACACAGCAACAGCACCATTGTCATCATAAGTTATACAGAACAAACCATCGATAAACTTTGCATGCAAAATGTCCTCTTTGCCTTTTCTGATGACACAGACGCTCCTCTTGAAGGACATCTCAAAACCACGCCCAGTAAGCTGTGGGACACTGAGCAAATTGTCTGCAGCACCTGGAACATATAGTACATCTTTGATGGTAGTGTGCAGACTTGCCAGTCTCACAGTCCCTTCTCCTGCGATTCGCAACATCTTTCCATCAGCCAGGTGGAGCTCACCTTCTTGAGGTTTGAAGGAGATAAAGAGATGGCGGTCTTTTGAGACATGGCGGGTACACCCCGAATCAATAACAAACCTGCCCTGGGCCTTTGGAGCAGTCTTTCTGGCAAGCAAAACCTTGCTTTCCACCGGCGTGGGCTTTTGCAGCTTGCCCCCCTGCTCCTGGCCATCAGACATGCCTTTAGCCTTTGGTGAAGCTGTGCCAGCAAACAAAGCCTTGTTTTCCATTGGCGTGGGCTCTTCACCCTCCCTCTGCTTCTGGCCATCTGCAGGCATCTGCCTCTGTTTACTTCTGGCCTTCCGGTATCTGTGAGAATGACCTTGGCTCCCATGAGAAACAGAGTTCTCAGCTGCCGACTCCTTGGCTCCCCCTGGAGGCTGGAATGCTGCCTGGGATGACATCACAGTCAGCTCCCCCTGCAGCTTGCAACCGGTGCCCTCAGCATCCCTGCATTCACTCGCATTCTGGGAAACAGCCAGGACCTCCGATGCAGTCAAACTCTGGGCTGGGATGACTGGCAGTTGGGCTATCTTCAAAGCATTCCACATCTTACGTGCAGTCACGTTGCCAGCTAACGTTTTAATTTCCTCCAGAGAGACGGACAAGACTATTACGTCAATGGCCCTCGAATTCTGGGCTCTCCATCTATCTGTCAGAGGAACTGGAGGGGCTTCAGACACAGTATGCCACACTCCAGACTGACGCAGCAAACTCTCACACCATTTTGCCCAGGTTTTATAATTGTGCCGATTTAACTTTGGGCACTCAGCAGCCTCAGTAGCTTGGAAAAACTCCATTCCAGTTCTGTTCTAAATGTTTTTTAACTTCTTCCGTTGTTTCATTTCCTTCCTTATAGATTTCTCTAAAGAATTCAAGAAATCGTTTATTTCTTTAGGGTTGTTTATTATTTTGCCTTTGCACTTAACTCTATTTATAAGCCTTTCTGCCTCTCTCTTCTTTAATTGCCATGCTAATAACCAGGCTCAGGTTCTGTTTCAGGCTGTGTCTCTGTTTCAGGCTCTGGCGCTGTATCAAACACTGTTGAAGACTCAGGCTGTGGCACTATGGCTGTAGCTGTGGCTCTGGTTCTGTTTCAGGCTCTGGCACTGTATCAAGCACTGTTTCAGGCTCACGCTTCTGCTCTTTATTAGGCTTTGTCTCAGTCTTTGGCTCTAGCAGTTATTCTAGCTCTATTTCAGGCTCGGCCTGTGTCTCAGCCTTTGTCTCTGTTTCACGCTGTTTCTCTGTTTCAGGCTCCGACGCTGTTTCAAGCCCTGTATCTGTCTCTGCCTCTGTTTCAGGCTCTGGCACTCTATTAAGTACTGTTTCTGGCTCTGGCTCTCTTTCAGGCTCTGGTTCTGAATTAGGGTTTTGTTCTGGCTCTGGCTGTGTCTCTGGATCTGGCTGTGTCTCTGCTTCAGGCTCCTATGGTGTATCAAGCACTGTATCAGGCTCTGCCTCTCCCTCTGCCCCTGGCTACATTTAAGCGTCAGGCTCAGTTTCAGACAGTGTCTCTGTTTCAGGATCCAGCACTCTATCAAGCACTATTTCAGACTCAGGCTGTGGATCTCGGCTGTGGTTCTTTTTTTTATATATATAATTTTTTTTATTGGTTTTACAAATTTTTTAGGACAATACAAACACATAAAAAGACATACAAACACGTATAGTTTCATAACCTTTTTTCATAAACCGTGTTTCTCAGACTTCCCCGTACCTCCCCTTTCTGCATCCCAATGTCCAAAAGTTTTTAGCAACTCTAAGTATATCTGTCAATCCTCTGTCCTCTTAATCTTTTCTTCAATCTAATCTTATTTCGCTGTAACCCTTTCTTACTCAAACCTCGACATTCTAACATTCAGCGAGTTTATAATAGTCCTTAAGGTAAATTTTAAATTTCTTCCATTCTTCTTCCGCCGTCTCCTTTCCCTGATCGCGGATTCTGCCAGTCATCTCAGCTAATGTCATATAGTCCATCACTTTCATCTGCCATTCTTCCAGGGTGGGTAGATCTTGTGTCTTCCAATACTTTGCGATGAGTATTCTTGCTGCTGTTGTGACATACATAAAAAAAGTTCTGTCCTTCTTTGACACCAATTGGCCGACAATGCCCAAGAGAAAGGCCTCTGGTTTTTTAAGAAAAGTACATTTAAGTACCTTTTTCATTTCATTATATATCATTTCCCAGAAAGCCTTAATCTTCGGGCATGTCCACCAAAGGTGATAGAAAGTACCTTCATTTTCTTTACATTTCCAACACTTATTATCAGGCAAATGATATATTTTTGCTAGCTTGACTGGGGTCATGTACCACCTGTAGATCATTTTCATAATGTTTTCTTTTAAGGCATTACATGCCGTGAATTTTATACCGGTGTTCCACAACCATTCCCAGTCAGCAAACATAATGTTATGACCAATGTCCTGTGCCCACTTAATCATAGCCGATTTAACTGTTTCATCTTGTGTATTCCATTTCAGCAGCAAATTATACATTCTTGACAAGTTCTTAGTATTGGGTTCTAACAGTTCAGTCTCTAATTTTGATTTTTCCACCTGAAAGCCAATTTTCCTATCCTGTTTAAAGATCTCCATTATTTGGTAATATTGAAGCCAATCTTGTACTTTAGGTTTCATTTTCTCATGGCTTTGTAATTTCAATTTATCTCCCTCCTGTTCCAAGATTTCCCAATACTTCGGCCATCCGACCTCCATATTGAGTTTCTTCACTGCCTTAGCCTCCACGGGTGACACCCATCTAGGGGTTTTGTTTTCCAACAGATCTTTATATCTTATCCAGACATTAAACAATGCTTTTCTGACAATATGGTTTTTAAAGGCCCTGTGCACCTTAATTTTATCATACCATAGATATGCATGCCAACCAAATGCCTTATTAAAACCTTCCAAATCCAAAATGTCTGTGTTCTCGAGGAGCATCCACTCTTTCAGCCAGCAAAATGCTGCTGCTTCATAATACAATTTTAAGTCCGGCAGGGCAAATCCCCCTCTTTCTTTAGCATCTGTCAATATTTTAAATTTAATTCTGGGCTTTTTGCCCTGCCAGACAAATTTCGGAATATCTTTCTGCCACCTCTTGAAACAATCCATCTTGTCAAGAATCTGCAAGGCTTGAAACAAAAATAACATTCTAGGCAATACATTCATCTTAATCACTGCAATTCGGCCTAACATTGACAATTTCAAATTTGACCATATTTCTAGATCTTTTTTAATTTCTGACCAGCATTTTTCATAGTTGTCCTTATACAAGTTCAAATTTTTTGATGTCAAATAAACCCCTAGATATTTCACCTTCTTAACCAGTGTCAATCCTGTCTCTTCTTGAAATTTCTCCTTCTCCATGGCTGTTAAATTTTTTTCTAAGACTTTAGTTTTTTGTTTGTTCAATTTTAATCCAGCTACCTGGCCAAATTGTTGGATTATCTCCAACACCCTTTTCGTACTAGTGTCAGGCTCTTGTAAGGTCAATACTAAGTCATCTGCAAATGCCCTTAACTTATAATGTTTATCTCCGACCTGTACACCTTTAACCTGCTGGTCATTTCTAATCATGTTCAGCAACACCTCCAGAACTGAAATAAAAAGCAGTGGGGAAATTGGGCATCCCTGTCGTGTTCCTTTTTCTATCCTGAGTTCCTCAGTTACCACATTATTTACAATTAGCTTAGCTTTTTGTTCAGAGTATATCGCACCCAAACCATTCTCAAATCCTTGGCCTACCCCCATCCCGTGAAGATTCTTTTTCATAAAACTCCAAGAGATATTGTCAAAGGCTTTCTCCGCATCCACAAAAATCAGCACTGCTTTAGTGTTAATTTTCACCTCTAGCAATTCCAAAATGTCTATTATATTCCTTACATTGTCTGATAGGTGTCTTTTTGGGAGAAAGCCTGCTTGGTCCTTATGAATCTTCTCCATCAACACTCTTTTAAATCATTTTGCCAAAATGTCTGCAAAAATTTTGTAATCCACATTAAGTAATGATATTGGGCGGTAGTTCTTAAGTTGAGTCTTTTCAGTTTCTGTCTTTGGTATGAGTGAAATATACGCTTCTTTCCACGATTCTGGTGCCCTTTTCCCCTCTAAGATCTCATTACAGACTTCCTTTAACGGGTAAACCAGCCACTCCTTCAAAGATTTGTAGTATCTGGAAGTCAATCCATCTGGCCCTGGAGATTTGCCCAGTTGCATGTCTTGAATGTCACCCTCTATCTCTTGTTCTGTTATTCTCTGGTTTAGATCCACCTTGCTTTGATGAGAGATCTTTTGTAATCCATATTTATTAAGGAATTTGTCTATATCCTCTTCATTTTGTGGTCCTTGAGAGTAAAGTTTTTTAAAATAAGTCAAAAAACAGTTTCTGATCTCGTTGGGTTTAGATATGTTCTTTCCGTCCACTTCTAGGCTTGTAACTGTATTTAGTTTCTGCCTTTTCTTCAATTGCCATGCCAGAAGTTTGCCACATTTATCCGCCGATTCGAATGTCTTTTGTTTCATTTGTTTTATCTTCCATTCAATCTCTTGATTCATCAATTCCATATATTGTGTTTGATATAACTTAATCTCTCTCAAGATCTCCTGGGACTTCGGTTTTGATCTTAGTTTTTTCTCTCCTTCTTTTATCTTTTCCAAAATCTTTTCCTTCTTCTCATTCTGCTTTCTCTTTTTAATTGAGTTTTGTTGAATCAAAAATCCTCGCATCACAGCTTTACTTGCGTCCCAGATCACTCTTTTTTCCACATCGGCCTTTAGGTTTATTTCAAAGTAGTCCTTTAAAGTTTTTTGGGCCTTCATGTGAATCTCTTTATCTCGAAACAGGGTGTCATTCATCCTCCATCTGAATTGACCAGTTGTTGTAAGTTTCATTTCCATCTTCAAGGCGTTATGGTCGGAGCAAGTTTTTGGGCAGATTTCTATTTTCTTGATCTTTGGAGCCATCCCACTAGTGATCCAAATTTGGTCGATTCTGGTCCAGGTCATCATTGCTTGGGAGAAGAAGGTTCCCTCTCTCTCCAGAGGGTTCCTTGTTCTCCATATGTCTATTAGGTCCATATTTTCCGTCATCTCAAAAAAAGTCTTCGGAAGTCTCCCTTCATTGGAGATTGTCAGTCTTTGTGCCTTGTCCATATTTGTAGAGACTACACCGTTCATGTCTCCCATGATTATCATGTTGTAGTCCAGATAGTCCGTCAAAGTTTCATGGAGTTTCTTGAAAAATTCCGCTTTGCCCTCATTTGGTGCATAAATTCCAACTATTAAGTATTTTTCTCCTTGTACTTGTATTTCCACTGCGAGATATCTTCCTTGTTCGTCTTTAAACATCATTTTTGGGGCCCATTTCTCCTTTGCGTAGATCACGACTCCTCTTTTCTTGACTTTATCCGATGAGATGAATTCTTGTCCTAATCTTTTATTTATAAGTAGTTTCCTGTGTGCTCTGGTTATATGGGTTTCTTGTAAGCAAATCAAATCCAATTGTTCTCTTTTCAAAATATGAAATACTTGGCGTCTCCTCAAAGGCATGTTCAGCCCATTACAATTCCAACTAAGGAATTGCAGGGCCATCTTGTTATTTTTTTGTTACTCCTCCGACCGCTCCAAGTTTTTGCTCTTCCTCTGATGGTGCTGAGTCAAGTCCATACGATAAATTAAGAATGTCTATTGCTCTCCTTTGTTCTGCAATTGGGTCCACCGTTCCCTTCTGTAAATCCTCTTGATTTCTTTCCAGGAATCTTTCTTTGTCTTGTATGGTCTTTATTTTCACCTTCTTTCCCTTATAGTCAAAAGACAGCCCTTGTGGGAACTCCCACCTGAAAGGGATGGTGTTCTTCTTCAGCAGATAGACCAAGTCCTTGTAGAAGGTTCTCAGCTCCAAGATGTGTTTAGGAATATCTTTAAAAATCTGTATAGATGAGTTTTCAATTTGCAAGGCCCTTCCGTAGTGTAATCTTAGTATTTTGTCTCTTTCTTCCCTCGATCTAAGGGTGATCAAGCAGTCCCTTGGGGTCTTTCTGTTCTGTCTTCTGCCCAGTCTGAATGCTGTTGTTATTTTAATTTCTTCGTCCTCCAAGTCTTCCCAGAAATCAGCAAACTCTTGTGTTAAAAACTCCGCTAGATTTTCTCCTTCGCTCTCGGGGATCAGTCTTAATTTCAAATTTCTTTCCTTTCTCTGTAAGTCCCATAAAGCCAGGGTTGTATCATGTTCATAAACTTTTTTAGCAATCGGTTGCAAATTCTGTTGCGTCTCTCCAGCAATGGTTCTGGCTTCCTCTGCAATCTTACGTGTTGCAGAATTTTCTTGAACGAGCTTGTTTATAGATTCTGTATTTAGGTCTAATCTTGCTGTTAGCTCCGTTAATTTCTGTGTATTTTCTGTACTCTGCTTCGTCAAGTTCTCCAAAGACTGATTTATCTTGAGAAGCGCTTGTGTCACTGACTCCATGGAAGCAGCTGTCACTTTTTCTTGTCCTGTTATTCCTGTAGGAGTTACACCGGTAATTGAGCCTCTTTTTTGCTGTTGTTGTTGCTGATGTTGTTGTTGCTTAGCCTTAGCTCTTGTGGTTATCTCTTCCGCTGAGCCACTCATGCTCCAAGGTCGTTCCCAGGGAAACAGTCCCCTAATGGAAAATTCCACAGTCCTAGGCTTTACAGCTGTTACTTTAGCCCTCTAGGGGGAGCAAGCCAAAAAATAAGTAAGGAGACGAAAAAGTTTAAAAACAAGTATAAACAAGTATATCAGGAGGCTTGTAAAAGTCTTTTAAAAACACTTTTTCCAGTAAATACAGTTTCAACACATACCAGTAAATTGTAACAGCAGAGTCCCAAAACTTTGTATCAACAGAAACTTCAACTATGTAGCTTTCCCAGAAGTTAAAAACAGTTCAGTGCTTTAATGTCCTATATGGCAGTCCGCTTCAGGGCAGTGAGGCAGCAGAAGGGTTTTTCCTCTTTAAATAAATCATGCAGTTCTTAATGTCCTTTTTTCCTCCCCTCTGCCCTGCTTGCTAGAGGGGAGATCTAAGTTCAATGCCAGGTTTAAATAGTCAAAAAGAAAGATAACTCATACGGATGCAGCTTTAAAGTTCCGTTGCTTTAGCTGTCATGCAGTCAGGGGAAGGCAGACTTCCTTAATTTTTTACCTTCCCCGTTTTCAGCCGAATTTTCTTTTAAAAGGTTCCAAACAGCGTTCAATCTTACTCACAGGTTTTTTCCAGTCCAAATTTACAGGAAGGAATCGGCGCTCTCCGTCAATGGCGACGCGGCTTCACCCTGCGGGCTGGGTAACGACTCTCAGCACCGCGCTCTCCCGATGCCGTTCCGTAGCCTTTAAAAAGGCTCTTTCTGCGGTAAAGGGGGGGCGCTTCTGGTGCCCACCGAGTCTCCGTGTTCACAGGCTTCAGCGCCTGTGATTTTAGGGGTCCCCCGCTTGCCGTAGCGGGTCAGACCCGAACTCGCAGGGCAGTCCTCCTCCGGAGCTCGGAAAAGAGGACCGCCATTAACGCTGGCGCCGACCAGAAGTCTCGGCTGTGGTTCTAGGCTCCGTCTGTGGCTCTGTCTGTGGCTCTGGCTCTCTTTCAGGGTCTGGTTCTGAATGAAGATCTGGTTCTGACTCTGATTCAGGGTCTCATGATGGCTCTTCCTCTGCCTCTGACCCAGCTATGTTTCAGGGTCTGGCTCTCTTTCAGGCTCTGGTTCTGAATTAGGGTTTTGTTCTGGCTATGGCTGTGTCTCTGGCTCTGGCTCCAGCTCCAGCTCCGGCACTGTATCAAGTACTGTTGCAGACTCAGGCTGTGGCTCTAGGCTGTGGCTGCAGCTATGTTTTGCGCTCCGGCCCTGTATCAAGCCCTATTTCTGGCTCTGGCTCTGGCTCTGGCTCTGGCTCTGGCTTTCTTTCAGCTCTGGCTCTGAATGAGGCTCTGGCTCTGGCTCTGATTCATGGTTTCACTCTGACTCTGATTCAGGGTCTCGCTCTGGCTCTGGCACTCGATCAAGGACTGTTTCAGACTCAGGCTGTTGCTGTGGCTCTGCCTCTGTTTCAGGCTCAGGCTCTGTTTGAGGCTGTGTCTCTGTTTCAGGCTCCGGCACTGTATCAAGTACTGTTGCAGACTCAGGCTGTGGCTCGTGGCTGTGGCTGTTGCTCTGGTTCGGGCTGTGGCTCTTTTTCAGGCTCTGGTTCTGAATGAGGGCTTGGTTATGGCACTGATTCAGGGTCTCGCTCTGTCTCTGACTGTGTCTCTGTTGCACCTCAAACGGTGGTTTGTTGTTGTTGTTGTTGTTGTTGTTGTTATTTTCTTTCTGGGGTGGGGCGGGGATTATTTTAAGTTTAGCATAATTGTTTCTTGCTTTGTTTTTCTTTTACTATTTTTTTAGGTTATTGTATAGTTTGCATTTTGCTTTTTAAGGGGAAAGGGTCAGGGCTGCCTGGGAGGGGGCCTCAGCCAACAGAATGGCTGGGGCAGGTTCCCTACGGGGGGATGTATTGGAACACCCAATCTCTGTTACCGCGGGTGGGAGGAGCAGTTGCGCTAAGACCAGACCACGTCTTTACCGAAGAGCTGGTTCCGTACTCTGATTCTGATTCTCTGATTCTGGCTCTCTATCAAGGGCTGTTTCAGACTCAGGCTGTGGCTGTGGCTGTTGCTCTGGTTCTGGCTCTTTCTCAGGCTGTGGTTCTGAATGAGGGCTTGGTTCTGGCACTGATTCAGGGTCTCGTTCTGGCTCTGGCACTCTATCAAGGACTGTTTCAGACTTAGGCTGTGGCTCTGGCTCTGTTTCCATTCTTACAATGGAATGTACACAAAACTAAGAGAGTTTGTGTACTGGTCCAGTAAACGCTTCCGCTGCGCCATCAGCAACGGCTCGCTTTGCAGAGCATTAATTAAGTCCAGTGCAGAGATTCTTGTTGCAGTACAAGCTTCAAAGTCTCAGCAGCAAAGAAATAACGACACAGGGAAGCCTGTCTTTCCAAAGACAGGTTTATTGCAGAAAGATAACAGAAACACCTCCGGAGCTTTTGGACATTTTTGCTTCACGCCCCACACCACGCAGAGAAAACTAACACTCTTTATATACTGAGCAACTTAACAACTTAACGAGCTTGACTACTTAAAGTTACATGACATTGCTAACTTGCCAGCGTCTTAGGTTTCACACCCTAACACCCCCTCTCGCTGGCAATACAAAGAACAAAATTACTTCAGACCCATTTCTTCTCAAAAGTTTTCATGCCGCTGAAACCTAAGCGGTTTTGTAAAACCATCAGCTTCATTTTCATGACTGGGACAGTAATTTAATTTAACAATTCCTGCTTTTACCGTTTGACAAACATTTTGAAAGCGGATATCCAAATGTTTTGTGCGACCTTTAAACTGCCCATTTTGTGCTAACTTAAGACACGGTTGATTATCACCCCATACAGTGATTGGAATGATGGCCTTTTCATACATCTCTTGTGCCAAGCATTTGTAAAATTCTAGATCTCTACATAACTCAGATAAGGCACAGAACTCAGCTTCTGTTGACGACAAAGTAATCAGGTTCTGTTTCTTGGATCTCCACCCAATCAGAGAGTTACCAAATTTTATTACACAGCCATACACTGATTTTCTACCTTTAATTTGCCCAATCACTATCTGCCCAACAAGTAATCTGTGCTTGTCCTTCCGAAGATAATTCAAGGCAAAAATCTTTGGTGTATTGTAAATATCTTAACAGTCTTTGAATTCCTTTCCATGCATTTACACTAGGTTTCGAAGCTTCTCTGCTGAGTAAGTTAACAGCGTAAGCAATATCTGGTCTACTCCATTGCGAAAGATGAAGTAAGCTTCCCAGTGCTGACTGAAAGATTTCAGCACGCTTGAATTCAGCACTATCCATGAACTCATTGTCTTTTACAAAACCCATTTCCATTGGTGTTCTAACACCTGCACACTCCGTCATGTTAATCTTTTTCAACATTTGCAATATCTTGCCTTTTTGATTCAGTAGAAAACTGCCATTTTTGGTCCTATCTATCTGAACACCAAGATAGACCTTCACATCACCAAGATTCTTAACTTTGAAGTGTTTATTTAACTCTTTGGCTAGTTTTTTTACTTGTTCTTGTGTCTTTGAAGTATAAATCAGGTCATCTACATAAACAAGCAAAGATTCTTGAGCATCTCCTGAACTTCTGAAATATAAGCAATTGTCAGCCTTGCTCCTGCTAAAACCAATGCCTACCAAAACGTCATTCAAACACTCATTCCAATTATGAGCAGATTGCTTGAGTCCATAAATAGATTTATGTAGTTTCCATACCTGATTTGATTTACCAACTTTCAATCTTGGCGGTAGCTCCATATAGAGCTCTTCAGCCAAGTCTGAATGAAGATAAGCTGTAGAGACATCAAATTGATTCACTTTGAACCCTTTCTGAGCAGCAACTGCTAATAGTGCCCGTAGGGTTTCACTCCTTGAAGTGGGTGCATAGACTTCGGAATAATGTAACCCCTTTCTTTGCGTAAAACCTCGAGCTACAAGCCTTGCTTTGTACTCTGGTTTCCCCGTCGCTGTTGTCTTTGTCCTGTACACCCACCTACAACTTACTGCCTTGGTACCTTCTGGCAGTTTGGTGATGGAAAACACACCCAGTTCTTTCATAGAATTCAACTCCTTTTGCATGGCCTCACGCCACCTACTGGCCTCCTCCTGGGGTAATTGCTCAACCTCCTCAAAACTTTCAGGTTCGCAATTTGCCAAACCAGCCCAAACACTAATAGCTTGGTACCTTTCAGGAGGTTTACCTTTGTTGATACGCTTAGAACGCCTTAACAGTTCCTGCGATGTTCCTTCAGTTTCCCCCTCTGACCCAGAATCACTAGTCGTCACCTGTTTGTCACTAGTAGTTGAAGAACTTTCTGATTCTGACTTTTTACACGTCTCTCTTGCTGTACAGGTGAACTTTTAGAGCTAGAAGATTCTGACGTCTGTACCCTTCAGACTCCAGCAGTAGAGTCACCACTCCGCCCCTGTACTTCCAGTACAGGTCAGATGACACTCTGAGCTAACATCCGGTGCTCAGTACAGAGAATGGACTGCCCCTTTTCCCACCAGTACAGTTCCAGACAACAACATCCTGTTTTGCTTTCCAGCCACCTGCAACTGGCTTTTGCATTGCTGCTTTTTCCTGACAACCTCCCCCAAAAGCATCAATGGGCAAAACACAATCCAGAGAAGAAAACAAACAGTTGTTATACATATAACAGTCCCCTGTTGTTTCAGTTCCACCCTTGGAACTCCCCACCACTGGTTCCACCAGTGTACCTCTCTGGTTGTCTGGCTTCCAAGGAATGAGTGCTTCTGCATTACCTTGGCTAGCAGCTCTCTGTCGTGTCTTTGTCTCTGACTTAGACACAGCTTCAACCTGTTTTGAGTTGTTAACAATAGCAACACATGCAACAGCTAAGTTAGCAAACTCTTTTGAGTACCTCTTTGGTGGTACACCCTTTGTAACTCTCTCAGACCTGCGTATGAGGTGCTGATCCTCTCTGCTCACTGGTTCAACCTCTGGACTTTGTTGAGAACCAGTACCAATGGCAAACAGTGGTTCATCCTTCACCTGTGAAGGTCTATCCATTGTGTGAGATTTCCTCTCAATGACTGTTACAACTGAGCTCTCTGAGCTATCACTGTCATCATCAGTACCACTGTAATCTGTGAAATCAGTAAAATCACCATCATCATCATCTGAATTGTCCTCTGTGGGAAATGTGTTTACTATTACCCGCTCCTGTTCTGGAGCACTCTCTAGAAACTTTGTGAGAATCACCTGACCAGATTCAGACAAAATTACTCTGTAGAGACCCTTTTCATATCCCACAAAAATGCCTCTGGCATTCTTTACTCCACCTGGAGCATCTGTTCTCACATGAGACCCGAAAACCTTAAAATAGGCAACAGAAGGTTTTCTATGGAACAGCTTCTCAAAAGGAGAATTTCCCAACTCTTTTGAGACTTTTCTCAACCAGATGTGAACATAGGACATTAACGACTCCGCCCAATATTCATGCGGCAAATGTGAACTCAGCAATTGCGCATTCATCCCCTTTTGCAATTCTTTGTTCACCCTCACACAGACCCCCCTGTTCCACGCTTCCGCCGAAACAGGAACTTTGTGGTCTATTCCTTTCTCATCCAGGAACTTCTGAAACTTCTGTAACAGAAAAATTGGCTTCTCATCTGTGAAGAGGCAGTCAATGTTAGCATCATGCACATTTTTAACCTTGTCACAAAACTCCTGAAACCTTTCTAAGGTTTCTTGTGTTTTCTCCATCATAAAAACCCAAGAATAATTAGTAAAACAATCCACACACACAAGGTAAAATCTTGCACCGCCTCTAGATGGCTCTAGAGGACCAATCACATCAGCATACACCCGCTGAAATGCCCTGTCGACCTTCTTGGTCACCTTCCTGGTGTCCTTGGTCACACCTGCAAGAGAGATTATGTTAGAATCAGAAGAATTACATTTCATGTAATCACTTTGATCAAAAGTCAACAAATACAGTCCATCTTTCTCTCTGGCAGTAAGATACAGTTCTCCATCTTTGAAGATCTTGCAGCTCTTATCATCATAGGACAGTTTCAGTCCTTTCTTTGCAATCTGCGACACACTCAGCAGATTGAACCTCAATTCTGGAACCAGGTACACATTGTTTATAGTTAAGTTCAGACTTTCAAGATACACAGTCCCAATTCCGGTCGCTTCCAACTCCTGACCGTTGGCCTGTTTCACAGCGAAGCTTTGCTTCTTAAACGTTGAAAACAGTTCTCTGTGTGGGCACATATGAACCGCGCAACCTGTGTCGATTATAAACGTGTTCCCAACATCTGGCGTGGTTCCTTTCGACATCAAAGCCTTTGCAGGTTTCACCTGGCACTTGGTACGGCTTTTGCCTGACGCCTCAGGCTTCGCAGAGCTGCTCTTAGCTCCTTTTGGCTGGCGTGGCTTCGTACAGTTTCGCTGTAGATGCCCAGCCTGTCCACAATTGTGACATCGGACAGTGCTCAATGCTACAGCATGCTCTCCAGTAGCAATAGCAGTGGGGAGATTTGAACTCTGTTCTTCCCTCCCCCTGTCCTTCACTTCCAGTACAGCAAGTCTGTCGTGTTCATTCAGAACGACGGCACACACCCTCTCCGCGGTGAGATCCTGTGCCGGTAGGGAACCAAGCTGACTGGCAACAAGCTTGTAAGTTCGACTAAGGCTGTTGATCATCATGAAGCAAAACACTTCCTCCTGTAGACGGAAATTGCGTTCCACCATTTGTTGGTGCAGAAATTTCATTTCTGTCAGGTGCGCTTGGACATCACCATCAGGCGCAAGCCTCAGATTGGTCAACTTCTCAAAATACAGCAACGCTGAAGAACCAGCATCTCTCTGATGTGTTCTACGTAGCGTTTCCCAAATCTCTTGCCCATATTCTAAATGCTGAATATGCACCAATTGGTCATCTGAGACACACAGAATTATAGCAGTCCTGGCCTTTACATTCTGTGATTCCCAACCTCGGGTTGGTGCTGCAGGGATGGGATTCTCAATCACCCCAAAGAGCCTTTGATTCTGCAGCAGGGCCTTCATCTTTACAGACCAAGATGAATAATTGTCATTATTTAGGGGAGGCGGGTAAGGCAGGGCTCCCCCCTTCTTGGCATCCATCTTGAAGCCAAGCCTCTTTCTCACTTTCCAGCCTTGCTAAAATCCAATAGCCTTTGCTGGGTTGTTTTCTGCCTTCTCTGGCAGACAAACTGCAAGCTGTTTCTCAGTCCTTGCACAGCATCGAAGATAGCCAAAACAAACTTCCCAGGCTCTCTCTCAGAGCCATCTGCGCAGTCAGTAATTTTCCACGTCTCTGACGGGCGTCGCTTAGCAACTGTGCATACCAATCTCAGAACAGGAAAGCTTATCAACCACAAGAATTCCTGGAATGCAGGCTGAGCTTCCAAGCTGCAGGCCTCTTCTATCAGAGCTGTTGTTTTTCCCAAACGCAGCTCCCGTGAACCAGAGAATGAATCAATCTGCGTTCACACTTTTAGCCCGAAATTCAGCATACCTTGAGGTTCCGTTGCTTGGAAAAAAACCTCCTCTTTCCACCAGCCGTCTGTTCAGCTTCTGGCTGCACGCAGACGTTTGCCTTTCCCTTGGTGCAGAGGATGAACGATCCATCAACCTCTCATGCAGATTTACGATGAATCATAACCACCGGATCTGCTACCAGTTGTCAGTATCTCAGCTCGCAGCCAGAGGTAACTGGCCTCACACTCCAGGCAACCGACTGAGATACTTGTTGACCTTCCCGTCTGCGTCTCCCGGCAGGCAAGGTCATAAATCGGCGATCCTCCTCAGACGTGAGGAGAACACACCCTCCTCCTTCTCCCTCCCTGCATTCCCCCAGGGAGGGGAAGAAAGACAGACAGGAGTCCTATTTACATGTCTTTATTCCTGTCATTTCAGCAGTACAGAGAAACGTGTCTGTACCCTTCAGACTCCAGCAGTAGAGTCACCACTCCGCCCCTGTACTTCCAGTACAGGTCAGATGACACTCTGAGCTAACATCCGGTGCTCAGTACAGAGAATGGACTGCCCCTTTTCCCCACCAGTACAGTTCCAGACAACAACATCCTGTTTTGCTTTCCAGCCACCTGCAGCTGGCTTTTGCATTGCTGCTTTTTCCTGACAATTTTAACTAGCTCCTTTCCCTGTTTCGAAATGGTGCACACATCATTTTCAAACTCAACCTTAAAACTACTTTTTACCAGGCATGACACACTCAAAAGTCCATTCTTCATTCCTGGAAGAACAAAAACAGGAAGGTTAGTTTGCAAACAGTTAACATAAATTGTGCCTTTAAGGTTCATTTCTCGTTTACTATTGTCTGCTATAGTCACGGTTTTTGCAACTGGCAATGTCTTGCAGTTCATCAAGCGGCCACTAGATGTCGCTGGAACTAAACTGTGACTTGCTCCACTGTCAATTATCCACTTCAAAGTTTGTTGGCTCCTTTTAGGACTCTGTTGTGCTGCCATTGCAGATAGTCCCTTATCAGCACCTGCTCCCCCTCTGGATCGTTGATTCTTGTAGTTCTCACGTCGTCTTCCCCTGTAACTCCGGAAACTGGCCTTGGACTGTTGAAATTCCTGTTGCTTTTCTGGACACTTTGCTATCAAATGAAACCTGCTGCCAGATCGAAAACATGACTTGCTGGCCATAGCAGACACTTGTGAGGCTTCCTTACAGCTCTGCCTGCTAGTTTCCCCACGCTGGGAATTATCTGAACATCCAACCCTTGGGGTATTTGAATTATCAATACGTTTTCGACGATGTTGATATTCTTGTTCACACAATCTACCAGTCACATAATTCATATTCAGCTGGTCCTCTGGCAAAACTTGTAAAGTTAGTACTAAGTTTTCAAACCCTGCATGCAGGCTGCTAAGCAGAGTATAAACTTTAATATTTTCAGGAAAATTCACACCTAAAGATGACAGTCGGTTGAAATACTCAGTCATCTGTGACGTGTGTTCAACCACACTATCCCCTGGCTTCAATTTCAACTCATACAAAGCACGTATAATGTTCACCTTCTCTCCGGGCATGGCTCTATGGTGAATTCGCCTAAGAGCTTCCCAAATTTCAAATGCAGACCTTAAATTTTCCACATGAGGTAATTGGGAATCGTCTATCGATACCATCAACATGCATCCAGCTTTAGTGTCCATTTTATCATGTTCCCTGTTCTGAGCATGTGCAGCAGCCTGTTGCTCTGCTGTGGCATCTGCTGCAACAGCCACAAACGGCTTTCGCCTCTGGACATAGTCAGCCCACACTTCTTTGGCTTCCAACCAGACTTGAGCCCTCTTAGACCACTGCACGTAATTAGCAGAGTTCAACTTTGTAAAGGGAACCTGGAAATTTTCCACTGCCATTCTTGGGGTCTGCTGCTACTCCCTCTGTGTGCCCTTTCTTCTCTTTCCCCTTGGGATTTGTTTTACTCACTTTTCAGACGCCTCCAGCCTCCTCTGAAGCCTTTTAAACTTTTTTTTCTCCGTCTCTTCACTAGCAACCTACCACCGTCCTCTGTTTTTATTAACAAAACACAAACACAATGGGAGGTCAAGCTAGCCTTTTGCAGCTAATGAAGCTGTAAATCTTCACTTACGCAGCTCTCTCAATTTTCTGCAGCCTCTCAGTTCCTTTAAGAGGTGGATTTACGACCAAGCCGGTCTTCTCTCATCCGAAAGCTGCTTTCACTTTCTCTGCACACAATACAGCTGTAGAAACATAGAAGGAGCCATAACCTAAGAGAGTTTGTGTACTGGTCCAGTAAACGCTTCCGCTGCGCCATCAGCAACGGCTCGCTTTACAGAGCATTAATTAAGTCCAGTGCAGAGATTCTTGTTGCAGTACAAGCTTCAAAGTCTCAGCAGCAAAGAAATAACGACACAGGGAAGCCTGTCTTTCCAAAGACAGGTTTATTGCAGAAAGATAACAGAAACACCTCCGGAGCTTTCGGACATTTTTGCTTCACGCCCCACACCACACAGAGAACACTAACACTCTTTATATACTGAGCAACTTAACAACTTAACGAGCTTGACTACTTAAAGTTACATGACATTGCTAACTTGCCAGCGTCTTAGGTTTCACACCCTAACAAAAACAATAATCCTTTCTATATAAATTTCCCAATACATTCTGAAAGCATAATAAATCCTTAATTGTTGTCCACCTCCTTTTAGTTCCTTTATCACTCAAATGCTAGCACGGAATCAAAACTATTATTGTATTTTTGAACATATCTTGTATAACCATCCCATTTTTCTGCAAATTTTTGCTTTGAGATTCCTCTGAGTTTGCTAGTCAATTGAGCCGTCTCCACCAATTCCTGTAATTTGATTTGCCAATCTGTTATTTTTGGAGCCTCGTGATCTTTCCATCCCTTGGCCACAAGTATACGAGCTGCTGTGGTTGCATACAAGAATACCTCTCTTAGATTTTTTGGGATCTCTTTATCTAAAATACTTCATAGAAATGCCTCTGTTTTTTTCGTAAAAGTTATCCCCATCATCTTTTTTAATTCATCCTATATTCCCCCGCCCCCGCAAAAAAAATCTTAATCTTTTCACACGTCCACCACATGTGGCTCATGTCAACGTTATTTCCTCCGCATCTCCAACAAGCATTCGCCAATTTTTTTATACAATCTTGATCATCTGGAAGGAGTGAGGTACCACCTATGAGCCATTTTCATCATGTTCTCTCTTATATTATAGCTGGCTGTAAATTTCAAATTTACATTCCATCAGTTTCCCCCATCTTTTAGCATAATTGGACGGCCCACATCTTGGGCCCACTTTATCATTGAAGCCTTAACCTCCTCATCAATTACTTTGTAGTCTAAAAGAAGTCTATACATTTTTGCGATTATTTTGGTTTTACTATTCAGTAGTTCTCTTTCAAATCTTGAAGGCTCCTTTTCAAAACCTATCTGCTTATCCTGTCTGAACACTTCATTCACCTGGAAGTAATCTAGCCAACTAGAAAAGTGATCTTTTATTTTCTCATAACTTATCAATATTAGTTCACCCTCCTCCCTGTTACGATATTGAAGCAATGCAGCCGCGAGCTGCTGGTAGCTTGAAAACAAAACATAATGGGAATGTTGGGACTGTTCCGTGGGAAACAGAGGGACAGTCAATTCATAGTGCAGAGGGCACCGGAATTAGCTCAGAGTGTAATATGAGCTGGACAGGAAGTGTTTGTTCTCTCTCGACTGCAGGAGTATGAAGAGAGCAGTCATGTTTTCTGTAATGCTGCAAAGACAGAAATAAAGGCATGTAAATACGTTTCTGTCTATCTCTTTCCCCTGTCCGGGGGGGGGCAGGAAAGAGGGGGGTGTTCTTCTCACGCTGAGAAGGATCACCTATCGCGACCTCTGCCTGGATCTTGCCGGGAAAGCAGACAGGGAGGTCAACAGGAGACCAAGCCGGGTGCCTGGGAGAGTTGCCAGTTTCTCCTGATAAAGGCTTGATTCCTCACACTCCCCCCCCTTAATATTGTGTTATACGTTATCCAGTTCTCTTTGATGTTGTTGCTTTTTTTAGCAGCGATTGCTTCTAGTGGAGAGTTGCATCTTGGGGTTTTCTGTTCCAAATATCTTTTGTATTTTCCCCATACCTTATATATAGCATTTCTTATTATATGATTTGAAAAACTCCTATGCGTCTTTATTTTCCCATAATTAAGATAGCCATGCCACCCAAAACGGGTGTCATGACCTTCTAGATCTAAAATATCCCAATTTTTTAATAAATACCAATCTTTCAACCAGAGAAGACATGAGGCTTCGTAATATAGCTTCAAATCCGGTAACCCGTAGCCACCTCTTTCTACAGTATCTATTAATATCTTATGCTTTACTCTTGGTCTTTTACCCTTCCACAAAAATTTAGAAATTTCTTTTTGCCACTTGTTGATACTGCTGGTCTTTCCTGTAATTGGAATCGTTTGGAATAGAAAGAGTAGCTTCGGTAAAACTATCATTTTAATTACCGAAATACGGCCCAGGAATGATAAATTTAACCTTGTCCATGTCTCCAACTGTCTTTTGATATCTTTCCAACAATTGGGATACTGCCAGGGAGACAAAGTCCATCATGGCCCCAAGCCGTCTGCCGGACGATCCATCGATCTCCCGTAAGCACGCAGTATCAGCAATTAGCGACATGAGTTTCTAGAAAATATCTTGCCACATTCTAGAACTCATGCACACTCTATCAGCAGATAATGCACAGCAAAAGTCGCACTCAGGAGAGCATTATTTACAAGTTTTATTCAGAGTTGATCAGAACAAAGAAAGACATGACTGCCTGCGTCAGTGTCTCCAGACACAGAGAGTGAGAAAACGAAAGCAAAAGACACAACAGAAACATCCTGTGAAAACAGGAAATACGCAGGCTGTGACACAAACATCCTGCTGCCTTTTAAGGTGGAACGGAAATATCCTAACAATCTTCATATAAGTTAATATTCTTTGGTGTTATTCATAATCCTAAATACTTGATTTTGGGGTAGATTTTAATGTGTATTATTTGTTCTAATTCCGCTTTTTCATCTGGCGACATATTTTTAACTAATAGTTTTGGCTTGTTTAAATTCAATTTGGACCCCGCAACTTTACCGTAGCCATATATTATTTCCAACGCCTTTCTTAAACTCTGTTTTGGTTGTTCCGCAGTTATAATTAAATCGTCAGCAAATGCCCTCATTTTGTAACTTCTATTTCCCAGCATAATCCCTTTTATTTCTTTTTCTTCCCTAATTTGTTTACATAAAACTTCCAATGTTAATATGAAAATTAAGGGGGATAGTGGGCGACCTTGTCTGACCCCTTTACTGATTTCACACTCCTGTGATAAATTTCCATTGATTATGATTTTAGCCTTTTGTTTTGATTATATTGCTTCAATCCCTTTTATATACTGTATACCAAAATCCATATGGTGTAACCTTTCATAAATTTCCAGGATTCCCTGTCGAAAGCTTTTTCTGCATCTATAGCCATTAAGACTGCCTTCTTTTCTATTCTTAAGTCTAAATACGCTAATAAGTTTATAATGTTTCTAGTGTTGCTATAAATGTGCCTCCCGGGCAAAAAGCCAACTTGGTCATTGTGTATCATCATCTGGAAGCCTTTTTTTGATCTTTCGGCTAAAATATTTGCACATAATTTATCATCGTTATTTAGAAGTGCGATAGGCCTATAGTTGTTAATACGTAGATTGTCCGTTCCCTGTTTTGGAATTGATACTTCTTAATGGGTCAGACAGTAAGTCCTCCATTTTTTTACAATATATTGCTGGTAGGCCGTCTGGCCCTGGTGGCTTTCCTATCTTTGCTTCCTTAATTGCTCTTTGCATTTCGTACGATGTAATAGGGGCATTCAACAGTTCTTTTTGTTCTTTAGTAAGTTTCGGAAGACAGTTCTGTTCTAAATGTTCTTTAACTTCTTCTGTTGTTTCATTTCCTTCCTTATAGATTTCTCTAAAGAATTCGAGAAATTGTTTCTCTATTTCTTTAGGGTTGTTTATTATTTTGCCTTTGCACTTAACTCTATTTATAAGCCTTTCTGCCTCTCTCTTCTTTAATTGCCATGCTAATAACCAGGCTCAGGTTCTGTTTCAGGCTGTGTCTCTGTTTCAGGCTCTGGCGCTGTATCAAACACTGTTGAAGACTCAGGCTGTGGCACTATGGCTGTAGCTGTGGCTCTGGTTCTGTTTCAGGCTCTGGCACTGTATCAAGCACTGTTTCAGGCTCACGCTTCTGCTCTTTATTAGGCTTTGTCTCAGTCTTTGGCTCTAGCAGTTATTCTAGCTCTATTTCAGGCTCGGCCTGTGTCTCAGCCTTTGTCTCTGTTTCACGCTGTTTCTCTGTTTCAGGCTCCGACGCTGTTTCAAGCCCTGTATCTGCCTCTGCCTCTGTTTCAGGCTCTGGCACTCTATCAAGCACTGTTTCTGGCTCTGGCTCTCTTTCAGGCTCTGGTTCTGAATTAGGGTTTTGTTCTGGCTCTGGCTGTGTCTCTGGATCTGGCTGTGTCTCTGCTTCAGGCTCCTATGCTGTATCAAGCACTGTATCAGGCTCTGACTCTCCCTCTGCCCCTGGCTACGTTTAAGCGTCAGGCTCAGTTTCAGACAGTGTCTCTGTTTCAGGATCCAGCACTCAGGATCCAGCTGTGGCTGTGGATCTCGTCTGTGGCTCTAGGCTCCGTCTGTGGCTCTGTCTGTGGCTCTGTCTGTGGCTCTGGCTCTCTTTCAGGGTCTGGATCTGAATGAAGATCTGGTTCTGACTCTGATTCAGGGTCTCATGATGGCTCTGCCTCTGACCCAGCTATGTTTCAGGGTCTGGCTCTCTTTCTGGCTCTGGTTCTGAATTAGGGTTTTGTTCTGGCTCCGGCTGTGTCTCTGGCTCTGGCTCCAGCTCCAGCTCCAGCTCCAGCTCCGGCACTGTATCAAGTACTGTTATAGACTCAGGCTGTGGCTCTAGGCTGTGGCTGCAGCTATGTTTTGCGCTCCGGCCCTGTATTAAGCCCTATTTCTGGCTCTGGCTCTGGCTTTCTTTCAGCTCTGGCTCTGGCTGTGATTCATGGTCTCACTCTGACTCTGATTCAGGGTCTCGCTCTGGCTCTGGCACTCTATCAAGGACTGTTTCAGACTCAGGCTGTGGCTGTGGCTCTGCCTCTGTTTCAGGCTCAGGCTCTGTTTGAGGCTGTGTCTCTGTTTCAGGCTCCAGCACTGTATCAAGTACTGTTGCAGACTCAGGCTGTGGCTCTAGGCTGTGGCTGTGGCTGTTGCTCTGGTTCGGGCTGTGGCTCTTTTTCAGGCTCTGGTTCTGAATGAGGGCTTGGGGCGGGGATTATTTTAAGTTTAGCATAATTGTTTCTTGCTTTGTTTTTCTTTTACTTTTTTTTAGGTTATTGTATAGTTTGTATTTTGCTTTTTAAGGGGAAAGGGTCAGGGCTGCCTGGGAGGGGGCATCAGCCAACAGAATGGCTGGGGCAGGTTCCCTACGGGGGGATGTATTGGAACACACAATCTCTGTTATCGCGAGTGGGAGGAGCAGTTGCGCTAAGACCAGACCACGTCTTTACTGAAGATCTGGTTCTGACTCTGATTCTGATTCTCTGATTCTGGCTTGTTGGGTGTAGTGAAGGGTTAACCTTCTGTGCCTCAAGCCTTAGAGGAGGCGCTTACAAGGGAAGTAAGCCAGGACCTGACGAAAGCAGCTTGGAATGCTGTGAGCTGAGTGGGAACCGAAAGCAGTTCAGCCGCTGCACTGAGAGAGAAGGACGCAGAGAAAATGCAGCTTGAATCTGATGGTCTTTATGAATTGTAAACACACTATATTTGAGCAAATAAAGGGATAGTAGGACAGAAGAAACGTGTGGGACTTGTTTACTGCTCTCTCGACACACCCCACTGTGTACTTCTGCTAATTGCTTTACGATCTACAGAGGCTCCCAGGGGAAGCGTGGCTGGGCGCCGAACAATAAAGCAATAAATCTACCAAACATGGTTATGGGTGAACGTGAAGTGTGTGAGAAAGGGCTTGGAAGACTTTAAAAGGACTGAACGTCAGCTTGATCGACTGCCAAGGCTTCAAAGAGAGCAGAGGGCAGATCGGAGGAGGCTGACGGAGTGGGAGCTGGGAGCCACGTCGTCCGGAGTGCCCGGTTTGGCTGCAGAGTGAGTACTTTTGCAAGAGGCCAACAGAAGGGAAGGGAAGCAATGGCTCAGCCCCGTGCACATGGCTTTGAGTTTAAACTGCCATGTCAGAAACTGACTAGCCAAAATTGGCTGCAGTGGGGCTTTCAAGTGGAGCTTTTGCTGGTGGGGGAGCAGCTTTGGGACGTAGTGCAGCCTCCACAGAATGCAGCTGTTAAAGCAGAGGCTAAGAGGGCTGCAGAGCAAACTGAAGTTGAGAAGTGTGTGCTTGCTTTTTTGGCAGAAAATGTGGATGCTCAGCTGGTGCCAGTTGTCCTGGGTGCAAAAAGGCCAGAGGCCGCTTGGCTAGCACTCCGAGAAGCTTGTGGAGCTGGGGTGGGAAGCAAGGCCCGAGAAGTGGCTGCATCCGAAAGGGAGAGGCAAGATGGCGCCGGCCACATTCTTGAGAGCCGATACACAGCTGGGAGGAGCTGGGAGCCCCCACAGGGGGGCGAAGGGACTGTTGCTGTTGCTGGCAATGCTGCTGGTGCTTTTGCTGAGCCTGGGAGCTGTTTGGATGCTGCAACGTGTCTGTGTGAGGGGGTGCAGGAAAACGTCCTGGAGGCCGCGTGAGCAGTAGAGATAAGAGCTGTGGAGTTGTGTGGGAACGCCGAGACAAGTCCGGTCACCATGGCAACAGGCTTTTTCTTCTGTCCCTTCCTTAAGCATGAAGTCAAAGCTTTTGCGGTAACTGTTTGTTAAGTGTGCATGACCTACTAGTTGATGGTTTTCATGTCTCTTTTGCAGGTGACAAATGTGAATTTTCCAAAGATGGGAATCACATGTACACAGTGCAGTCTAAAGATAATTTGTTTGCTGTAAATGTGCCTTTTTCCACAGGAGAGGATGACACTGAAGATGCAAAGGGCCAATGTGTGAATGTGGCGCCTCACCATGGTTGTTCACATATTTGGCACCAACGCTTTGCCCATTTGAATTGGAGATATCTTCAGAAAGCACCAGAGCTGACACAAGGGTGCAAATTTAATGTTTGTGACAAATTTTTAGATTGCAATGCATGTAAACAGGCAAAAATTGTGACATGCTCATATCCAAAGTCAGAGAGGCAGACCACACAACCCTTTGAATTAATTCATTCAGATTTGTGTGGACCCATGTCAGTTGAGTCACTGGGAGGATCAAAGTATTCTCTGCTTTTGATTGATGATTTTTTGAGGTCTGCTTGGACCTTCTCTCTGAAAACGAAAGGGGAGGCAGCTAAAATGATCAGGGATTGGATCACCGCAGTTGAGGTAACCTTTTCCACCAAAGTTCGTGGTTTTCAAAGTGACGGAGGTTCTGAATTCACTGGTTCTGCTTTACAGGATTTCTTTAGGGAGAAGGGGATTAGCCACCGTTTGACCGCTCCTTACTCTCCGCAACAGAATGGGGTCGCAGAGAGAAGGAACAGGACGGTGGAGGAAGCTGTGTCTGCGATCCTGTGGGACGCAGGGCTACCCCAGAAATATTGGTCTGAGGCCTGGCGCTACGTTGTTCATACGCAGAATAGAGTGTACAACTCTAGTGTAGGAAATACGCCGTATTTCTTACTGCATGGAAAGAAGCCCAAGGTACACTACCTCCTGTCAGGATTCCAGCTGGGGTCAGAGGTGAACTGGCCTCACTCCAGGCATTCGGCTGGAATCCTTGTTGACCTTCCGTCTGCGTCTCCCGGCAGGCAAGGTCGTAAATCGGCGATCCTCCTCAAACATGAGGAGAACACACCATCCTCCTTCTCTCCCTCCCTGCACTCCCCCCCCCGGGGGGGAAAGACAGACAGGAGTCCTTTTTACATGTTTTATTCCTGTCATTCAGCAGTACAGAGAAAACGTGTCTGTACCCTCCAGACTCCAGCAGTAGAGTCTCCGCTCCACCCCTGCACTTCCAGTACAGGTCAGATGACACTCTGAGCTAACATCCGGTGCTCAGTACGGAGAATGGACTGCCCCCTTTCTCCACTAGTACAGTTGCAGACATCAACATCCTGTTTTGCTTTCCAGCCACCTGCAGCTGGCTTTTGCATTGCTGCTTTTTCCTGACAACCTCCCCCAAAAGCATCAATGGGCAAAACATGATCCAGAGAAAAGAACAAACAGTTGTTATACATATAACAGTCCCCTGTTGTTTCAGTTCCACCCTTGGAACTCCCCACCACTGGTTCCACCAGTGTACCTCTCTGGTTGTCTGGCTTCCAAGGAATGAGTGCTTCTGCATTACCTTGGCTGGCAGCCCTCTGTCGTGTCTTTGTCTCTGACTTAGACAATGCTTCAACCTGTTTTGAGTTGTTAACAATAGCAACACATGCAACAGCTAAGTTAGCAAACTCTTTTGAGTACCTCTTTGGTGGTACACCCTTTGTAACTCTCTCAGACCTGCGTATGAGGTGCTGATCCTCTCTGCTCACTGGTTCAACCTCTGGACTTTGTTGAGAACCAGTACCAATGGCAAACAGTGGTTCATCCTTCACCTGTGAAGGTCTATCCATTGTGTGAGATTTCCTCTCAATGACTGTTACAACTGAGCTCTCTGAGCTATCACTGTCATCATCAGTACCACTGTAATCTGTGAAATCATCATCATCTGAATTGTCCTCTGTGGGAAATGTGTGTACTACTACCCGCTCCTGTTCAGGAGCACTCTCCAGAAACTTTGTGAGAATCACCTGACCAGATTCAGACAAAATTACTCTATAGAGACCCTTTTCATATCCCACAAAAATGCCTCTGGCATTCTTTACTCCACCTGGAGCTTCTGTTCTCACATGAGACCCGAAAACCTTAAAATAGGCAACAGAAGGTTTTCCATGGAACAGCTTCTCAAAAGGAGAACTTCCCAACTCTCTTGAGACTCTTCTCACCCACACGTGAACATAGGACAATAGCGACTCCGCCCAATATTCATGTGGCAAATGTGAACTCAGCAATTGCGCATGCATCCCCTTTTGCAATTCTTTGTTCACCCTCACACAGACCCCCCTGTTCCACGCTTCGGCTGAAACAGCAACTTTGTGGTCTATGCCTTTTCCATCCAGGAACATCTGAAACTTCTGTAACAGAAAAATTGGCTTCTCATCTGTGAAGAGACAGTCAATGTTAGCATCATGCATATTCTTAACCTTGTCACAAAACTCCTGAAACCTTTCTAAGGTTTCTTGTGGTTTTTCCATCATAAAAACCCAAGAATAATTAGTAAAACAATCCACACACACAAGGTAAAATCTTGCACCGCCTCTAGATGGCTCTAGAGGACCAATCACATCAGCATACACCCGCTGAAATGCTCTGTCGACCTTCTTGGTCACCTTCCTGGTGCTCACACCTGCAAGAGAGACTGCGTTAGAATCAAGAACTGGTTGGATTGTTGAAGAAGAACGACGTACTTTTCAGGTGGGAATTCCCGCAAGGCCTATCCTTTAAATTTAAAGGTAGGAAAGTAAGGATAAGATCAACAGAAGACCGAGATCAATTTCTGAATCACTATAGGGAAGACCTTCTGAAAGGAACAGTTGGAGAGGAACTAACATCAGAAACGAAAGACGCAACAGACATCTTAAATTTGACGTTTGGATTGAAATCACCGACAGAAGAAGAACAACTACTCGGAGCGACAGGAGGCAAATAGCTTCAGGATGGCCCTGCAACTTCTAAGCTGGAATTGTAACGGACTTAACCTTCCGCGAAAGAGAAAAAATGTATTTCACCTATTGAAAAAAGAACAGTTGGACTTAATTTGTTTACAGGAAACTCATATAACAAGATTGCATAGGAAACTACTCGTCAATAAGAGACTAGGTCAAGAATTCATCTCATCGGACAAAGTTAAGAAAAGAGGAGTGGTAATCTATGCAAAGGAAAAGCTTTCCCCGAAGTTTATTTTTAAAGATGATCAAGGAAGATATTTGGCAATTGAAGTGCAAGTTCAAGGTGAAAAATTTTTGATACTAGGGATCTACGCACCCAATGAAGGGAAGTCAGAATTCTTTAAGAAGTTGCATGAGACATTATTGGACTATTTGGACTACAATGTAATTATGATGGGAGACATGAATGGAGTGGTATCTACTAATATGGACAAAGCACAAAGACAGGTGATCTCCAGAGATGGGAGATTACCAAAGACTTTTTTTGAAATGACTGAAAATATGGACTTGATTGACATTTGGAGAACAAGGAACCCTCTCGAGAGAGAGGGAACCTTCTTCTCTGAAGCAATGATGACCTGGACCAGAATCGACCAAATCTGGATTACTAGTGGGTTGGCTCCAAAGATTAAGAAAGTGGAAATCTGCCCAAAGACTTGCTCCGACCATAACGCCGTGAAGATGGAAATGAAATTTACAACAACTGGTCAATTCAGATGGAGGATGAATGACACCCTGTTTCGAGACGAGGAGATCCACAGAAAGGCCCAAAAAACCTTAAAGGACTATTTTGAAATAAATTTAAAAACTGATGTAGAAAAAAGAGTGATCTGGGACGCAAGCAAAGCAGTGATGCGAGGATTTTTAATTCAACAAAATTCAGTAAAAAAGAGAAAGCAAAATGAGAAGAAGGATAAGATTTTGGAAAGGATTAAAGAAGGAGAGAAGAAATTGAGATCAAAACCAAAGTCCCAGGAGATTTTGAGAGAGATTAAGCTATACCAGACACAATATATGGAACTGATGAATCAAGAGATTGAATGGAAGATAAAGCAAATGAGACAAAAGACATTTGAATCTGCTGACAAATGCGGTAAACTTCTGGCTTGGCAATTGAAGAAAAGACAGAAATTAAACACAGTCACAAGCCTAGAAGTGGATGGAAAGAGTATATATAAACCCAATGAGATTAGAAATTGTTTCGTGAGTTATTTTAAAAAATTATATGCACAAGGACCGCAGAAGGAGGAAGACATAGATAAATTCCTCAAAAAATATGGATTACAAAAAATCTCTCATCAAAGCAAAGTGGATCTAAATCAGAGAATAACAGAACAAGAGATAGAGGGTGCCATTCAAAACATGCAACTGGGCAAATCTCCAGGACCAGATGGATTGACTTCCAGATATTATAAAGCATTGAAGGAGTGGTTGGTGCAACCGTTAAAGGAAGTCTGTAATGAGATCTTAGAGGGGAAAAGGGCGCCAGAATCGTGGAAAGAAGCGTATATCACACTCATACCAAAAACAGAGACTGAAAAGACTCAACTTAAGAACTATCGCCCAATATCATTACTTAATGTGGATTACAAAATTTTTGCAGACATTTTGGCAAAAAGATTGAAAAGAGTGTTGATGGAGAAGATTCATAGGGACCAAGCAGGCTTTCTCCCAAAAAGGCATTTATCAGACAACGTGAGGAATATAATAGACATCTTGGAACTATTAGAGGTGAATATAAATACTAAAGCAGTTCTGATCTTTGTGGACGCGGAGAAAGCCTTTGACAACATCTCTTGGAGTTTTATGAAAAAGAATCTTCATGGGATGGGGGTAGGCCAAGGATTTGAGAATGGTATGGGTGCCATATACTCTGAACAAAAAGCAAAGCTGATTGTAAATAATGTGATAACTGAAGAACTTAATATAGAAAAAGGAACACGACAGGGGTGCCCTATTTCCCCATTACTTTTTATTTCTGTCCTGGAGGTGTTGCTAAATATGATTAGAGACGACCAGCAGGTAAAAGGGGTACAGGTCGGAGCTAAACATTATAAGCTAAAGGCTTTTGCAGATGACTTAGTATTAACCTTACAAGAGCCAGACACTAGTACAAAAAGGGTGTTGGAATTAATTGAAGAATTTGGTCAAGTGGCCGGATTTAAACTGAATAAACAAAAGACTAAAGTTTTGGGAAAAAATTTAACAGTCATGGAGAGGGAGAAGTTCCAGAATGAAACAGGTTTGGCAGTGGTTAAGAAGGTGAAATACCTAGGGGTTCATTTGACATCTAAGAATTTGAACTTGTACAAAGATAACTATGAGAAATGTTGGTCAGAAATTAAAAAAGATCTAGAAATATGGTCAAATCTGAAATTGTCATTGTTAGGCCGAATTGCAGTTATTAAGATGAATGTATTGCCTAGAATGTTATTTTTGTTTCAAACTTTGCAAATTCTTGACAAGATGGACTGTTTCAAGAGGTGGCAGAAGGACATTTCGAAATTTGTCTGGCAGGGCAAAAAGCCCAGAATTAAATTTAAAATACTAACGGATGCAAAGGAAAGAGGGGGATTTGCCCTGCCGGACTTAAAATTGTACTATGAATCAGCAGCGTTTTGCTGGTTGAAAGAGTGGATGCTCCTCGAGAATACAGATATCTTGGATTTAGAAGGTTTTAATAATACATTTGGTTGGCATGCATATCTATGGTATGACAAAATTAAGGTGCACAAGGCCTTTAAAAATCATATTGTTAGAAAAGCATTATATAATGTTTGGATAAGATATAAAGACCTGTTGGAAAACAAAACCCCTAGATGGTTGTCACCCTTGGAGGCTAAAGCGTTGAAAAAACTTAATATGGAAGCCGAATGGCCAAAGTATTGGGAAATTTTGGAACAAGATGGAGAAAAGTTGAAGTTACAGAGTAATGAGAAATTGAAACCCAAAGTACTAGACTGGCTCCATTATTATCAAATAATGGAGGTTTATAAACAAGACAGGAAAATTGGCTTCCAGGTGGAAAAAATCAAAATTAGAAACTGAATTGTTACAACCCAGTACTAAGAACTTGTCAAGAATGTATAACTTGCTGCTGAAATGGAACACACAAGATGAAATAGTCAAATCAGCTATGATTAAGTGGGCACAGGACATTGGTCATAATATTATGTTTGCTGACTGGGAATGGTTGTGGAACACCGGTATAAAATTTACGGCATGTAATGCCTTAAAGGAAAATATTATGAAAATGATCTATAGGTGGTACATGACCCCAATCAAGCTAGCAAAAATTTACCATTTGCCTGACAATAAGTGTTGGAAATGTAAAGAAACTGAAGGTACTTTTTATCATCTTTGGTGGACGTGCCCGAAGATTAAGGCTTTCTGGGAAATGATATATAATGAATTGAAAAAGGTACTTAAATGTACCTTCCCTAAGAAACCAGAGGCCTTTCTCTTGGGCATTGCCTGCCAATTGGTGTCAAAGAAAGATAGAACATTCTTTATGTATGCTACAACAGCAGCAAGAATACTCATCGCAAAGTATTGGAAGACACAAGACCTACCCACACTGGAAGAATGGCAGATGAAGGTGATAGACTATATGACATTGGCTGAAATGACTGGCAGAATCCGTGATCAGGGGAAAGAGACGGCGGAAGAAGATTGGAAGAAATTCAAAATCTATCTTAAGAAATATTATAAAATTGATGAATGTTAAAATGTTGAGGTTCATTAGAATGATAAGGAGATTACAGCGATAAAAGATTAAGTTAAAGAAAAGAATAATGAAGGAATATATTTGTCAAGATTAAATTTAGGATTTGCTGAAACAATTTTGGAACTTTGGATGCAGAAAGGGGAGGTTTGGGGGAGTCCGAGAAGTGAGGTTTACAAAAAAAAAGGATATGAAATTATACATGTTTGTTTGTGTTATATATTTGTTTGTATTGTCTATAAAAAAATGTAAAACTAATAAAAAAATTTATAAAAACAACAACAAAATAATAAACAACCCTAAAGAAACAGAGAAACGATTTCTCGAATTCTTTAGGAAGGAAATGAAACAACAGAAGAAGTTAAAGAACATTTAGAACAGAACTGTCTTCAGAAACTTACTAAAGAACAAAAAGAACTGTTGAATGCCCCTATTACATCGTACGAAATGCAAAGAGCAATTAAGGAACCAAAGATAGGAAAGCCACCAGGGCCAGACGGCCTACCGGCAATATATTATAAAAAAAAAATGGAGGACTTACTGTCTGACCCATTAAAAAGTATCATGAACAACATCTTAAAAGACGGAAGCATGCCGGATTCTTGTTAAGACAGCCTTATTGCATTAATTCCAAAACAGGGAACGGACAATCTACTTATTAACAACTATAGGCCTATCGCACTTCTAAATAACGATTATAAATTATATGCAAATATTTTAGCCGAAATATCAAAAAAAGGCTTCCAGATGATGATACACAATGACCAAGCTGGATTTTTGCCAGGGAGGCACATTTATAACAACACTAGAAACATTATAAACTTATTAGCGTATTTAGACTTAAGAATAGAAAAGAAGGCAGTCTTAATGGCTATAGTCAAAATAAAAAAAATTCCTTCCAGTAGCACCTTAAAGACCAACTAAGTTAGTTCTTGGTATGAGCTTTCGTGTGCATGCACACTTCTTCAGATACACTGAAACAGAAGTTGCCAGATCCTTCTATATAGTGAGAAGGTGGGGAGGGGTGTTACTCAGAAGGGTGGTGGGAATGGGAGATAGGCAGATAGCTGGGAGAGCCTGTTGACGACTCTTAACGACTGTAATAGGTCTTACAGGAAAAGGCAAGGGGTGAGGAGGTGAGAAATGGTTTAGTCATGTATAGTGAGATAAGAATCCAATGTCTTTGTTAAGCCCAGGTTTTTCCATGGTTTTAAGTTTGGTAATGAGTTGTAATTCAGCAGCTTCTCTTTCCAGTCTGTTTCTGAAATTCCTTTGTAGTAAAACAGCTACTTTGAGATCTTGTATAGAATGTCCTGGGAGATTGAAGTGTTCTCCTACTGGTTTCTCTGTTTTGTGATTCTTGATGTCAGATTTATGTCCGTTTATTCTTTGGCGTAAGGTTTGGCCTGTTTGTCCAATATAGAGAGAACTTGCTGCAAGACAGACCCAAAAAAGAAAATAACAGAACACCTCTAGTCATCACATACAGCTCCCAAGTTAAAACAGTACAACGCATCATCAGAGATCTACAACCTCTCCTGGACAATGACAGTTCTCTTTCTCAAGCTCTGGGAGGAAGACCTTTCATTGCCTACAGACAGCCACCCAATCTTAAACAACTCCTAACCCACAATAATACTACAACCAGACTTAACACAGACACTGGCACCAGAGCCTGCAATAAACCCAGATGCCAACTTTGCTGCCACATACACCCGGACAACACCATTACTGGCCCCAACAACATCACACATACCATCTCGGGACTATTTAATTGCTCATCGTCTAACATTGTGTATGCCATCGAATGCCAACAGTGTCCTTCAGCTCTCTATATTGGACAAACAGGCCAAACCTTACGCCAAAGAATAAACGGACATAAATCTGACATCAAGAATCACAAAACAGAGAAACCAGTAGGAGAACACTTCAATCTCCCAGGACATTCTATACAAGATCTCAAAGTAGCTGTTTTACTACAAAGGAATTTCAGAAACAGACTGGAAAGAGAAGCTGCTGAATTACAACTCATTACCAAACTTAAAACCATGGAAAAACCTGGGCTTAACAAAGACATTGGATTCTTATCTCACTATACATGACTAAACCATTTCTCACCTCCTCACCCCTTGCCTTTTCCTGTAAGACCTATTACAGTCGTTAAGAGTCGTCAACAGGCTCTCCCAGCTATCTGCCTATCTCCCATTCCCACCACCCTTCTGAGTAACACCCCTCCCCACCTTCTCACTATATAGAAGGATCTGGCAACTTCTGTTTCAGTGTATCTGAAGAAGTGTGCATGCACACGAAAGCTCATACCAAGAACTAACTTAGTTGGTCTTTAAGGTGCTACTGGAAGGAATTTTTTTTATTTTGACTATGGCAGACCAACACGGCTACCTATCTATTAATGGCTATAGATGCAGGAAAAGCTTTCAACAGGGTATCCTGGAAATTTATGAAAGGTCTGTTACACCATATGGATTTTGGTATACAGTATATAAAAGGGATTGAAGCAATATAATCCAAACAAAAAGCTAAAATCATAATCAATGGAAATTTATCACAGGAGTGTGAAATCAGTAAAGGGGTCAGACAAGGTCGCCCACTATCCCCCTTAATTTTCATATTAACATTGGAAGTTTTATGTAACCAAATTAGGGAAGAAAAAGAAATAAAAGGGATTATGCTGGGAAACAGAAGTTACAAAATGAGGGCATTTGCTGACAATTTAATTATAACTCTGGAGCAACCAAAACAGAGTTTAAGAAAGGCGTTGGAAATAATATATGGCTATGGTACATTTGCGAGGTTCAAAATGAATTTAAACAAGACAAAACTATTAGTTAAAAATATGTCTCCAGATGAAAAAGCAGAATTAGAACAAATAATACACATTAAAATCTACCCCAAAATCAAGTATTTAGGATTATGGATAACACCAAAGAACATTAACTTATATGAAGATAATTATACCAATTGTTGGAAAGATATCAAAAGACAGTTGGAGACATGGACAAGGTTAAATTTATCATTCCTGGGCCGTATTTCGGTAATTAAAATGAGAGTTTTACCAAAGCTACTCTTTCTATTCCAAACGATTCCAATTACAGGAAAGACCAGCAGTATCAACAAGTGGCAAAAAGAAATTTCTAAATTTTTGTGGAAGGGTAAAAGACCAAGAGTAAAGCATCAGATATTAATAGATACTGTAGAAAGAGGTGGCTACGGGTTACCGGATTTGAAGCTATATTATGAAGCCTCATGTCTTCTCTGGTTGAAAGATTGGTATTTATTTTAAAATTGGGATATTTTAGATCTAGAAGGTCATGACACCCGTTTTGGGTGGCATGGCTATCTTAATTATGGGAAAATAAAGAGGCATAGGAGTTTTTCAAATCATATAATAAGAAATGCTATATATAAGGTATGGGGAAAATACAAAAGATATTTGGAACAGAAAACCCCAAGATGGAACTCTCCACTAGAAGCAATCGCTGTTAAAAAAAGCAACAACATCAAAGAGAACTGGGGAACCTCCGGGTTAGCGCCTCCGGCAATGGCGGATTTCCTCTGACCGGGAGGAATCCGCTTCGTGAAACTAGGGTCTGGACCGCCACGAAGAGGCGGCGACCCACTAAAAACCACAGGCGGGAGAAGCCTGTGGACGTGGGATTCGGCTGGCACCTTTAGCGCCTCCCCTACTCGCGGGGAAACCCGGTTTCGGGGATCCGGAGCGACGTGGGGTGAGCGGCACGGTGCTTCGAATCGACTGCTCTTTTCACGGAGTGAAGCAGCATTGCTGTTGCCGGAGTGCGCTGACTTTTTCCTGTGGACAATTGGACTTTAAACAACTACCCGTGAGTAGAACGGAAAATTGGATTATGAAACATCTTAATTTGGCACCGAAGCGGGAAGGTCTAAACAGGAAGTCCGCCTTCCGCTTTTGTAAATAGATTGAAGCAAAGAAATTGCAAGCTAAAGTCTGGAAAATCGTTTGTAAAGGACTAAATTTCCATCTGTTAAAACTACCAAACCCCCCTTGGAAGCAGGAGAAGAGGGGGGAAATCTTAGACTGTTTAAACCTGCAGGAGAGAGAGTAAAGGAAGATAAATTTCCACCGTCTTGAACCAGGGAACGGGGTGTCAGAGACAGACGCTTTGGGGAAGTTCATTGACTGTGAAGAAAACGTTTTTTGACAGATAGTTAAAAAAGAGAAACATATTGATTCCAATGTTTCCTTTTGCACTTAAAAGGAACAAAATATCTGAAAAATGAAAGGAATTTTGTTGCTGGATCTGCTTTTAAAAAGTCGGATGCAAACAGAAATTGTTTCCTCTAGAGGGAGCTTGTGAAACTGTTGCTGGAATCAATCTGGGGAATTCTACAGCTGCGGAGATTAAAGATTGTGAGAACCAGACATTTGACCTTGAATAAGAATGTGCCCAGAAGAAGTTTTAGTGCTTGCTTTTTGCAAGACAAGTGCTTTACTGGAACAGCTACGTGAGAAGATGGATTTGATGACTGTTGCAGTTAGCAATTTTGGACAAACAGTGAATACCTATATAGAAACCAAGCAGGAACCAATCCAGGAATTTGCTTTGACAGGGCAAGTTGTGCAGGAGACAAAGGAGGAGGTTGTTGCTGAACCTCAAGTAATAGAAATGGAGCAAGTTGTGCAGAAGACAAAGGAGGAGGTTGTGGCTGAACCTCAAGTAACAGAAATGGAGAGAGTCACAGCCTTGCAGGAACATAAGTTGTTGTCTCTGACGACTGAACCTGGAGAAAGTCAGATTTGAAGAGATGGAGTACTGTTTGGTTTGGAGATGGGAAGCTGGATAGATCCACCTATGCAGGGATGTTTTGACTTTTGGGATCTGGTTTTGGGCCAGGGGGAGTTTGGAGTTGTGGGGGCCCTTAACCTTGGAGGGACTTTGAAATATGCCTTCAAATATCTTTTGGATTTCAGTGCTGACTATGGAGAATGGGCTGACCTGTCGAGAAGGGATAAAGATACTGTCAAGTTGGAGTTTCCCCGAGATCTACCCCTCAGTGAGAAAGGAAGGAAATTAAGAATAAGATCAGCAGAAGACAAAGTAAAGTGCAGGTATAAATATTAAGAAGACCTGCAGAAGGGACATGGAAAAGACTTAAGAGCCTCGGATAGAAGGTCACCAGGTTGATGGACTAGATGGAAGGGATAGAAAGGACTGACAAAACCCGAGACCAGGAAGAAGAGACGATGGATGAAGATTAGAAGAAAGTTTAAAAATGGGAGAAGAGTCGGTGGAAGAAGATTGGAAAAAATTTAAAGTATATTTACAAAAACATTGCAAAATTAATGAATGTTAGAAGGATGCTGGAATGAAGTTATATGGTTTTAGCAGAAATGTAATAAAGAATTAAGTAAAAGCTGATTGATAATGGGCCAAAATGAAAAATTTAAGGTTAGACCGTTGAGATAAATTATAGAACAAAAATTGAGATAGATGGAAAGAATTTGCTGAAACAATTAATTGAACTAGAATACAAAAAAGGGAGGTGCGAGGAGGTCAATGAAACAAGTAAATGAAAGGTAAAGATATGGAATATTGGATGTGTGTTTCAGTGTTATTGTTTCTTTTTGCTGTATTGTTGTATTGCTTTTCTATGTCTTTCTTTTTATGTATTGTAATGTATGCCCTGTTAAATTTTTTGTTGTTTTTTTCTTTTTTCTGTAATTTTTAAAACCTTAATAAATATCATTAAAAAACCAAATATAAATATATATAAAAAAACATAGAGAACGGGATAAAGTATAACACAATATTAAGGGGGGAGGGGGAGGGTCAACTAATATTGAAAAGTTATGAGAAAATAAAAGTTCACTTTTCTAGTTGGCTAGATTACTTCCAGGTGAATGAAGTGTTCAGACAGGATAAGCAGATAGGTTTTGAAAAGGAGCCTTCAAGATTTGAAAGAGAACTACTGAATAGTAAAACCAAAATAATCGCAAAAATGTATAGACTTCTTTTAGACTACAAAGTAATGGATGAGGAGGTTAAGGCTTCAATGATAAAGTGGGCCCAAGATGTGGGCTGTCCAATTATGCTAAAAGATGGGGAAAACTGATGGACGTGTGAAAAGATTAAGATTTTTTTTTTGCAGGGGGGGGGAATATACGATGAATTAAAAAAGATGATGGGGACAACTTTTACGAAAAAAAACAGAGGCATTTCTATGAAGTATTTTAGATAAAGAGATCCCAAAAAATCTAAGAGAGGTATTCTTGTATGCAACCGCAGCAGCTCGTATACTTGTGGCCAAGGGATGGAAAGATCACGAGGCTCCAAAAATAACAGATTGGCAAATCAAATTACAGGAATTGGTGGAGACGGCTCAATTGACTAGCAAACTCAGAGGAATCTCAAAGCAAAAATTTGCAGAAAAATGGGATGGTTATACAAGATACGTTCAAAAATACAATAATAGTTTTGACTCCGTGCTAGCATTTGAGTGATAAAGGAACTAAAAGGAGGTGGACAACAATTAAGGATTTATTATGTTTTCAGAATGTATTGGAAAATTTATATAGAAAAGATTATTGTTTTGTGTACATTCCATTGTAAGAATGGAAACAGAGCCAGAGCCACAGTCACAGCCTAAGTCTGAAACAGTCCTTGATAGAGTGCCAGAGCCAGTCCTTGATAGAGTGCCAGAGCCCTGAATCAGTGCCAGAACCAAGCCCTCATTCAGAACCAGAGCCTGAGAAAGAGCCAGAACCAGAGCAACAGCCACAGCCTGAGTCTGAAACAGCCCTTGATAGAGAGCCAGAATCAGAGAATCAGAATCAGAGTCAGAACCAGATCTTCAGTAAAGACGTGGTCTGGTCTTAGCGCAACTGCTACTCCCACCCGCGATAATAGAGATTGGGTGTTCCAATACATCCACCCGTAGGGAACCTGCCCCAGCCATTCTGTTGGCTGAGAGCCCCTCCCAGGCAGCCCTGACCCTTTCCACTTAAAAAGCAAAATACAAACTATACAATAACAGGGGGTTATACAAACTATACCTTGGCAGGGGGTTGGACTCGATGGCCCTTGTGGTCTCTTCCAACTCTATGATTCTATGATTCTAATAACCTAAAAAAATAGTAAAAGAAAAACAAAGCAAGAAACAATTATGCTAAACTTAAAATAATCCCCGCCCCAACTAAACATTTGTCCCACCCCAGTAAGAAAATAACAACAAACCACCGTTTGAGGTGCAACAGAGACACAGCCAGAGACAGAGCGAGACCCTGAATCA